>NC_092149.1:35772077-35777077 GCF_045791955.1 Oncorhynchus clarkii lewisi
GAGCTGCACTACCTGAGCCACTTGTGTGGGTTGTAGACTCTGTCTCATGCGACCACTAGAGTGAAAGCACCGCCAGCATTCAAAAGTGACCAAAACATCAGCCAGGAAGCATAGGAACTGAGAAGTGGTCTGGTTATCACCTGCAGAACCACTCCTTTATTGGGGGTGCCTTGCTAATTGCCTATAATTTCCACCTGTTGTCTATTCCATTTGCACAACAGCATGTGAAATTTATTGTCAATCAGTGTTGCTTCCTAAGTTGACAGTTTGATTTCACAGAAGTGTGATTGACTTGGTGTTACATTGTGTTGTTTAAGTGTTCCCTTTATTTTTTTGAGCAGTGTATATTATTTTTGACAATATATCGTAGCTTATCGTTTTGACAATATCGCAATATTATTTTTGCACTAGTTGGCTGTACCTGCACCAAAACGCCATCATTTTTTCCCTCATCTTTTATTTCCATGACCGATCAGAACTTTCTCATGGCACTCTCTTGTTCCTCTGCAGCAGACATATGTCAGCAATATGTTTGGAACATCCCAATTGCAATCAAATGTAATTATCGAATCGCAATACATATAGAACTGTGAGAATCGCGATACATACAGTTGAAGTCGGAAGTTTACATACACCTTAGCCAAATGCATTTAAACTCAGTTTTTCACAATTCCTGACATTTAATCCTAGTAAAAAATCCCGGTTAGGATCACCACTTTATTTTAAGAATGTGAGATGTCAGAATAATAGTAGAAAGAATGATTAATTTCAGCTTTTATTTCTTTCATCACATTCCCAGTGGGTCAGAAGTTTACATACACTCAATTAGTATTTGGTAGCATTGCCTTTAAATAGTTTAACTTGGGTCAAACGTTTCGGGTAGCCTTCCACACGCTTCCCACAATAATTTGGGTGAATTTTGTCCCATTCCTCCTGACTGAGCTGGTGTAACTGAGTCAGGTTTGTAGGCCTCCTTGCTCCTTGCCTCACCCTTTTTCCTCCAAACATAACGATGGTCATTATGGCCAAACAGTTCTATTTCTTTTTTTCTTTTGATTTTCCCATGACGTCAAGCAAAGAGGTACTGAGTTTGAAGGTAGGCCTTGAAATACATCCACAGGTACACCTCCAATTGACTCAAATGATGTCAATTAGCCTATCAGAAGCTTTTAAAGCCATGACATCATTTTCCGGAATTTTCCAAGCTGTTTAAAGGCACAGTCAACTGCATGTAAACTTCTGACCCACTGGAATTGTGATACAGTGAATTATAAGTGAAATATTCTGTCTGTAAACAATTGTTGGAAACATTACTTGTCATGCACAAATTAGATGTCCTAACAGACTTGCCAAAACTGTAGTTTGTTGAGAAGAAATGTATGGAGTGGTTGAAAAACGAGTTTTAATAACGCCAACCTGACTTCAACTGTATCATATTGGCACCTAGGTATCGTGATAATATTGTACCGCGAGGTCCCTGGCAATTCCCAGCCCTAGTTCACTCCACCCCCCACTCCTCCCCCCCTGCACAACCACTGAGGATGAAAGGAAGGAGACAGTGTCTTGTCTTTGGTCTTCCTCATACTGCGGCCATATTGCCATCTAGAATGTTCCTGGCGTGCCACTCAACGACTGATAACAAGAGAGGAAAAAAAGAAGAGCGAGAAGAGAGAAAGACAAGGTTTTGACTAAGTGAGCCCTGCGTCTTTGCAGCGTGACTACGTTAATGGCTGCTTTGCTTCTCTCCCCCTCGCTCCCTTTTTTATTCAGTCTCTCTCTTTGCCTCTTTGTCTCCTCTCTCTCTCTCTCTCTCCACCGCGCTCTCACTCTCGCTGTGTCTCGGCGGTGGCAGCAGGAACAGCCCTTTTCATTTGTCTTCATAAAGCCTAGTTTATTTTCCCAGCCAGATGTGAGCTGACAGACATCACTCAGTGGCCCGCCTCCACCGGGTCCCCCCTGTCCCCCACCCTAGTCCCCCGCCAGGAGGTCAGGAAAACAGTCACGTCTTCCCTCGGCTCCCCCCTCCCCTCCCCACCTCTCACACTCCCCTGGACCCCCCCCCCCCCATCAGAATTACTGAAGATGGATGTGTCTTTAAAGCAGAGATTGATTGTGGATATCAGAGTTATGGCGCCATTTATCACGGCTGATATTATTTAGACGAGAGGGATTGAGCGTGGAGGTGTAACTCAGAGCCCTCCTGGGTGGTAGGGGGGACAATGTACGAGGAAGTTTAATAGATTGAAGACAAGCATGTGTCTCAGTTACTCTGCGCCTTTGTGAGAGAGTGTGTGTGTATGTTCAAGTGTGTATATGGGTGTGTTTATGAGGCTGTTGTTCAGCCTGTGTATACATGCATGCACTTGTCTGTGTCCTTCTAGCTGTGTGTGTGTGTTTTCCGGCTGTTGTTGTCTCCTCCTTTAGATGTGTCTCCATTGATCCCCGGCGATGTGATCCTCCTTCGGAGTCTTTTCTCACCGGACGTTTGATTTATGGCTTCATTAGGATCCGTGTGCTGTCTCCCCTTTTCCCTTTGTCTGTTTCCTCTCTCCCAGGTCACTCCTCTATGGAAGAGCCAAACCAAAACCACTCTCTGTGGGGGAGACGGGGAGAAAGGGACTCGTCACCTAAATCAAGCACCTCCACTCTTTTTACGGCGTTAACTTTACCCCACTCCCTTTACCCCACGTGCCCTGAAAGTACCTACCCTGCCAGAGTTGCACCTCAGCGTACCCCCCCCCCCCCCTCTAAGCCCCTCTCGGGTAAAAGCCTTCATTGTGTGTGTCGTCTTCTATGGTTCTTGTCTTCTCTCTGGATGAAGAGGAGGGATGCACTCCAACCGACATTCAAATGCATGCGGTCATGTGGCCAACAGTGCAGGACAAACACCACAGGGTGTAAACCTTGGCACTGAAAAGGAAGTGTGTGTGTGTGTGTGTGTGTGTGTGTGTGTGTGTGTGTGTGTGTGTGTGTGTGTGTGTGTGTGTGTGTGTGTGTGTGTGTGTGTGTGTGTGTGTGTGTGTGTGTGTGTGTGTGTGTGTTAAACCTCCACTTTTTGAGTACAAAACAATGGGAACACCTGCTCTTTCCATGAAATAGTGAACCAGGTGAAAGTTATGATTCCTTATTGATGTCTCTTGTTAAGTCCACTTCAATCAGTGTAGATGAAGGGGAGGAGCCAGTTAACCCCTCTAAGGTATGTGAGACGGTAGCATCCCACCTCTTCAACAGCCAGTGAAACTGCAGGGCGCCAAATTCAAAACAACAGAAATCCCATAATTACAATTCCTCAAACATACATGTTTTTTACACCATTTTAAAGATACACTTGTTGTAAATCCAGCCACAGTGTCCGATTTCAAAAAGGCTTTACGACAAAAGCAAACCAAACGATTATGTTAGGTGAGTGCCTATTCACAGAATAACACAGCCATTTTTCCAGCCAAAGAGAGGATTCACAAAAAGCAGAAATATAGATAAAATGAATCACTAACCTTTGATGATCTTCATCAGATGACACTCATAGGACTTCATGTTACACAATACATGTATGTTTTGTTCGGTAAAGTTCATATTTATATCCAAAAATCTGAGTTTACATTGTCGCGTTACGTTCAGTAGTTCCAAAACATCCAGTGATTTTGCAGAGAGCCACATCAATTTACAGAAATACTCATAATAAACATTGCTAAAAGATACAACTGTTATGCATGGCATTTTAGATCCACTTCTCCTTAATGCAACCGCTGTGTCAGATTTCAAAAAAGCTTTACGGAAAAAGCAAACCATGCAATAATCTTAGTTGACGCTCAGAGCCCAATCAAGACACAAATATATCCACCATATTATGCAGTCAACAAAAGTCCATAAATAGCATTATAAATCTTCACTTGCCTTTGCTGATCTTCGTCGGAATGCACTCCCAGGACTCCCACTTCCACAATAAATGTTTGTTTTGTTCGGTTATGTCCATCATTTATGTCCAAATAGTTACTTTTGTTAGCGCGTTTGGTAAACAAATCCAAAGTCACGAAGCGTGGTCACTAAAAGCAGACGAAATGTCAAAAAGTTCCGTAACAGTCAGTAGAAACATGTCAAGCGATGTATTGAATCAATCTTTAGGATGTTTTGAACATAAATCTTCAATAATATTCCAACCGGAGAATTCCATTGTTTTCAGAAGTGCGATGGAACAGAGCTCCCTCTCATGTGAACGCGCATGGTCAGAGCATGGTCAGCTCATGGCAGACCTTACTCATTCCCTTCTCCTTCGGCCCCACCTAACAGTAGAAGCATCAGACAAAGTTCTAAAGACTGTCGACATCTAGTGGAAGCCTTAGGGAGTGCAACATTACCAATATCCCACTGTATCTTCAATAGGAGCGACCAAACTCAGATTTCCCACTTCCTGGTTTGATTTTTTTCTCAATTTTTTGCCTGCCTTATGAGTTCTGTTATACTCACAGACATCATTCAAACAGCTTTAGAAATCTACTAATAATATGCATATTCTAGCTTTTATGGCTTTGTAGCAGGCCGTTTACTCTGGGCATGCTTTTCATCCGGACGTGAAAATACTGCTCCCTACCCCAAAGAAGTTAAAGATGTATTTTTAAACCCTTGAGACATGGACTGTATGTGTGCCATTCAGAGGGTGAATGGGCAAGACAAACTATTTAAGTGCCTTTGAACAGGGTTTGGTAGGAGGTGCAAGGCGCACCGGTTTGTGTGTAACAAAAACTGCGACACTGCTGGGTTTTTTTCACACTCAATAGTTTCCCGTGTGTATCTAGAATGGTCCACCACCCAAATGACATTCAGCCAACTTAACACAACTGTGGGAAGCATTGGAGTCAACATGGGCCAGCATCTCCGTGGAATGCTTTCGAAACCTTGTAGAGTCCACGCCCCAACGAATTGAGTCTGTTTTGAGGGCAAAAGGGGGTGCAGCTCAATATTAGGAAGGTGTTCCTAATGTTTTCTCCACTCAGTGTATAGCT
>NC_092149.1:35782077-35917077 GCF_045791955.1 Oncorhynchus clarkii lewisi
CTCACTATGCTAATAGGAAGGTACGTAGACTGGGTTAACTGTGGCTGGACCGGTGAACTTTTCATGAAGTGGCAACTACATTATGACAGTGGTGTTGTTAGTCTGACACATAGATGCGGTCCCTTTACCAAAACAACACACACACACACACACACACACACACACACATACACACACACACCTGCCCTCTCCACCCCTCCCTTTACCCAGAACTAATTACAAGCGGTTAGTGTTTGTCATCACGTTGTTTGGGTGGGAGATTAAGAACACCTCTCTGTTAATTTGTAATCAGCTGTTTGTTAATTAGCTAACCTGTTGTAAGTGGCCTTAAGGGCCGTTGTGTAATTAGCTAAGCTGCTGGAAGCGACGAGTGTGTGTTGACATTGACCTGAAGCGTCCACTCGACCGTCCCAGCCACTGTCGTGTCTGTCGTCTGCTGTCACGGTCACCCTGGACAAGGAGGTGGCCTTCAATCAATTATTATACCCTCAGCCCATTGTGTTTGTTCAGGGAACACACACACATAATGCATAAACTGCTGTGTTATATACACACGCACACACACCCACACCCCTAGTACCTGTACCCACTACCTCACTAGCCTACTACTTTCCAAGCATTCCTGGAGAAGAAGTACCAAAAAACGACAAAACACACACACACACACACACACACACACACACACGCATTATTTTGAACATTACATCTTCATATAAAACAACATCCCACCTAAATTAACAGCATCTGTGTTGGAGCGGGTTTTTAACTCCTCACTTCAAAGGCACTTGTTTACTCTCCTGCCTCTCGACATTGTCTCTGGTAATTAAACGGAAGTGTTGAAATTGATGGTTTAATTATACAGGGCTTGTTATGCAGAGGAGACGACGGGGGTGAGCTGATATGCCCAATAAATACATTGCATATTGTTTTATTGAACCTCGGACTGTTTGTGTGCGTGTGTTTGAATGTGTGTCTGTGTGTGTTTGCATGTGTGTGTGTGTTCACATGCACGCCTATACGTGCGTGAACACGTATTTTGCCCCTCCCCTAACAAGCTAGTAACATGCTCAGTGCGTGTGTGGGTGAGAATGAAAATAAAAAAGTGAGATGAATTGCGATCGATCCCTGCTGGTCGACTCTATTGATCACACAGCACGTTCAACCCAGCTGTACTCCACCCAGTGCATTCATTCAACACCCTCTGAAAACAGCCACTCGTTTTTACATCCCCCTCTTTACAATCAGACAGGAGAACCAACAATCATGTTGCTAAATATATATGTGGGTGTGTGGGATAGTGTACAAGAATACATGGTGCAGAAATGATGTGTGTGTGTGTGTAGATACAAGAGGTATGGTGTGTGTGTCTGTGTGTGTGTGTAGATACAAGAGGTATGGTGTGTGTGTCTGTGTGTGTGTGTAGATACAAGAGGTATTGTGTGTGTGTGTGTGTGTGTGTAGATACAAGAGGTATTGTGTGTGTGTGTGTGTGTGTAGATACAAGAGGTAGTGTGTGTGTGTGTGTGTGTGTGTAGATACAAGAGGTATGGTGTGTGTAGATACAAGAGGTATTGTGTGTGTGTGTGTGTAGATACAAGAGGTATTGTGTGTGTGTGTGTGTGTGTGTGTAGATACAAGAGGTATTGTGTGTGTGTGTGTGTGTGTAGATACAAGAGGTAGTGTGTGTGTGTGTGTGTAGATACAAGAGGTATGGTGTGTGTGTGTGTGTAGATACAAGAGGTATGGTGTGTGTAGATACAAGAGGTATTGTGTGTGTGTGTGTGTAGATACAAGAGGTATGGTGTGTGTAGATACAAGAGGTATTGTGTGTGTGTGTGTGTGTGTGTAGATACAAGAGGTGTGTGTGTGTGTGTGTAGATACAAGAGGTATGGTGTGTGTAGATACAAGAGGTATGGTGTGTGTGTGTGTGTGTGTGTAGATACAAGAGGTATTGTGTGTGTGTGTGTGTAGATACAAGAGGTATGGTGTGTGTAGATACAAGAGGTATTGTGTGTGTGTGTGTGTGTGTGTAGATACAAGAGGTGTGTGTGTGTGTGTGTAGATACAAGAGGTATGGTGTGTGTAGATACAAGAGGTATTGTGTGTGTGTGTGTGTGTGTGTAGATACAAGAGGTGTGTGTGTGTGTGTGTAGATACAAGAGGTATGGTGTGTGTAGATACAAGAGGTATTGTGTGTGTGTGTGTGTGTGTGTAGATACAAGAGGTGTGTGTGTGTGTGTGTGTAGATACAAGAGGTATGGTGCGTGCGGTACTTCTGTTTTATTTTTAGAGCCAGGTCTATTAATGCGCACACACACACACACACACACCATACCTCTTGTATCTACACACACACACCATACCTCTTGTATGTACACACACACACCATACCTCTTGTATGTACACACACACACCATACCTCTTGTATCTACACACAAACACACCATACCTCTTGTATCTACACACACATGCTGTACATGTACATCTCACACCTCCCCTCCCTCTCATTCAATATGTCTAAACCTACACACAGAACAGTGCTACCTGTTTGCCAGGCAGTAGTTTTCCTCTCTATGCCCTCTAGATGTGTCATGTAAGAGCTGTTACCACACAACACTGCAGTGTTCAGTGTGTGTGTGTGTGTGTGTGTGTGTTTCCCATCATAATCTCACATTTGAATCTCACAAATAATAATGGTGTTTTGTGCCGTCACTAAGCTGTGGTACTACTGTATGAACACAGAAGGGAATAAGGGAATAGAGCAATCTGGAAGGAATTCTGTTGACATGACTTCATCGTCTCACTCTTCACCCCTTGGCTAACACTTAAGCTGACAAAAATATTCAAGGTTATGAGGCCACATTACAGCAACTGTAACTATGCCTCGCGAGTTGTGTATACATCAGCTTTAAACCCTCAACCTTGTGGGGACACACAATTGATACCCATTCAAAATCCTATTTTCATTAACCCCTAACCTTAACCTTAAACCTAACCTTTAACCCCTCAGCCTAATTCGAACAACTGCTCTCCGCACCTCTCTGATTCAGAGGGGTTGGATTAAATGCAGAAGACACATTTCGGTTGAATGCTTTCATTTGTACAACTGACTAGGTATCACCTTTCCCTAACCCCAACACTTAATTCTAACCCAACCCTAAATCCCTTAGAAATAGCCTTTTTCCTTGTGGGGACTGGCAAAATGTCCCCAGTTGGTCAAATGTTGGTTTGTTTACTGTTCTTCTGGTCCCCACAAGTATTGTTAAACATGTCTACACACACACGCGCGCGAGCCGCGAGCTGCGGCTGCGTCTACAGGAATAGTGTTTGCGGCCACCGCTCCACTCTGCTCCGGCTGGCAGTTTTCTCAAATGAGTGGAGATGAATCGGTACGGTGAGGTGGAATGGCGCAGCAGTTATTTAAGGCTCTGTAGGTGCTTGGCCATATGCTCTATTCTTCTACTCGGGAGGGGCTGACGTCCGGTGGTTGGACCAGTGTGGAGGACAAGAGAGAGAGAAAAGCAGGGGAGGAAGGAAATGAGGAGGTGGAGGTGGAAAGAGGTGTGGGTGGCAGTGGAGGGGAATTATTTCTGGAGAACCTATATCACGCACATCTCCCGACTCGATATTAGGACTTAGGAAGACGATGCAAGGGAAACAAATAACGTATATTATCTTTTGATTTCTCTGTATTTAAGGAAAACTTTTTACCTCTTAAGTTGTTAGGTAAGATGGTCCCTCCAGTGGTGCTAAACTCCAGACACTTACAGTAGATATCCATTCGTTCTTTCTAGAGGTCGACCGATTATGATTTTTCAACGCCGATACCGATTATTGGAGGACCAAAAAAAAGCTGATACCGATTAATCAGCTGTTTTTTTTTATAAAAAAATGTGTAATAATGACAATTACAACAATACTGAATGAACACTTATTTTAACTTAATATAATACATCAATAAAATCAATTTAGCCTCAAATAAATAATGAAACGTGGTCAATTTGGTTTAAATAATGCAAAAACAAAGTGTTGGAGAAGAAAGTAAAAGTGCAATATTTGCCATGTAAGAAAGCTAACGTTTAAGTTCCTTGCTCAGAACATGAGAACATATGAAAGCTGGTGCTTCCTTTTAACATGAGTCTTCAATATTCTCAGGTAAGAAGTTTTAGGTTGTAGTTATTATAAGAATTGTAGGACTATTTCCCTCTATACCATTTGTATTTCATTAACCTTTGACTAACAGTCAGTCTAACAGTATAGCTTCTGTCCCTCTCCTCGTTCTTCCCTGGGCTCGAACCAGGAACACAATGACAACAGCCACCCTCGAAGCAGCGTTACCCATGTAGAGCAAGGGGAACAACAACTCCAAGTCTCAGAGCAAGTGACGTTTGAAACGCTATTATCGCGCACCCCGCTAACTAGCTAGCCATTTCACATCGGTTACACCAGCCTCATCTCGGAAGATGATAGACTTGAAGTCATAAACAGCGCAATGCTTGACGCACAACTAAGAGCTGCTGGCAAAACGCATGAAAGTGCTGTTTGAATGAATGCTTACGAGCCTGCTTCTGCCTACCACTGCTCAGTCAGATTATATGCAACGCAGGACACGTTAGATAAACTAGTAATATCATCAACCATGTGTAGTTAACTAGTGATTATGATAAGATGATAAGATAAGTTTAATGCTAGCTAGCAACTTACCTTGGCTTACTGCATTCGCGTAACAGGCAGTCAGTCTCCTTGTGGAGTGCAACGAGAGGCAGGTGGTTATAGCGTTGGACTAGTTGACTACAAGGTTGCAAATTCGGATCCCCCGAGCTGTCAAGGTGAAAATCTGTCGTTTTGCCCCTGAACGAGGCAGTTAACCCACCGTTCCTAGGCCGTCATTGAAAATAAGAATGTGTTCTTAACTGACTTGCCTAGTTAAATAAAGATTTAGTAAAGGTGTAAAAAAAAAATTTTTAAACAATTGGCCTAATCGGTGTCCAAAAATACAGATTTCCGATTGTTATGAAAACTTGAAATCAGCCCTAATTAATTGGCCATTCCGATTAATCGGTCGACCTCTAGTTCTTTCTTACACATCTACATGTAGCCTACTCTATACGGTCCTGTATGCAACCAACTGTATCATGGAGGGTGGGGAGTGGAAGGTGCCAGGCCCAGAGTGGATGGTGCCAGGCCCAAATGCTGGCCCGCTGTTGTGCCTACAATCTTAGAAAAAAAAGGTACTATCCTAAAACCTAAAACGGTTATTTGGCCGTCCCCATAGGAGAACCCTTTGAAGAAGGGTTCCAGGAAGAATCCTTTTGGTTCCATGTAGAACCCTAGAACCCTATCACTGTCAAACGCTCCCAAAAAACTTTAGCGAGTAGGCCTTTCTAATTGACCTGGCACGGGTATCCTGGGAGGATATTGACCTCATTCCGTCAGTAGAAGATGACTGGTCGTTCTTTAAAAGCGATTTCCTCACAATTTTAAATAAACATGCCCCATTCAAAAAATGTAGAACCAGGAACAGATATAGCCCGTGGTTCACTCCAGATCTGACTGCCCTTGACCAGCACAAAAACATCCTGTGGCGAACGGCATTAGCATCGAATAGCCCCCACGATTTGCAACTTTTTAGGGAAGTTAGGAACCAATATACACAGGCAGTTAGGAAAGCTAAGGCTAGCTTTTTCAAACAGAAATGTTCATTCTGCAGCACAAACTCCAAACAGTTCTGGGACACTGTAAAGTCCATGGAGAATAAGAGCACCTCCTCCCCGCTGCCCACTGCACTGAGGATAGGAAACACTGTCACCACCGATAAATCCACAATAATTGAGAATTTCAAAAAGCATTTTTCTACGGCTGTCCATGCTTTCCACCTGGCCACCCCTACCCTGGTCAACAGCCCTGCACCCCCCACAGCAACTTGCCCAAGCCTCCCCCATTTCTCCTTCACCAAAATCCAGATAGCTAATGCTCTGAAAGATCTGCAAAATCTGGACCCCTGCAAATCAGCTGGGCTAGACAATCTGGACCCTCTCTTTCTAAAATGATCAGCCGAAATAGTTGCAACCCCTATTATTAGTCTGTTCAACCTCTCTTTCGTATCGTCTGAGATCCCCAAAGATTGGAAAGCTGCCGCGGTCATCCCCCTCTTCAAAGGGGGAGACACTCTAGACCCAAACTGCTACAGACCTATATCTATCCTACCCTGCTTTTCTAAGGTCTTTGAAAGCCAAGTTAACAAACAGATCACCGACCATTTCGAATCCCACCGTACCTTCTCCGCTATGCAATCTGGTTTCCGAGCTGGTCATGGGTGCACCTCAGCCACACTCAAGGTCCTAAACTATATCATAACCACCATTGATAAAAGACAGTACTGTGCAGCTGTATTCATCAACCTGGCCAAGGCTTTCGACTCTGTCAATCACCACATTCTTATCGGCAGACTCAACAGCCTTGGTTTCTCAAATGACTGCCTCGCCTGGTTCACCAACTACTTCTCAGATAGAGTTCAGTGTGTCAAATCGGAGGGCCTGTTGTCCGGACCTCTGTCAGTCTCTATGGGGGTGCCACAGGGTTCAATTCTCGGGGTGACTCTTTTCTCTGTATACATCAACGATGTCGCTCTTGCTGCTGGTGATTCTCTGATCCACCTCTATGCAGACGACACCATTCTGTATACTTCTGGCCCTCCTTTGGACACCAGATGAGCTTCAATGCCATTATTTCGCCACTATGGCCTATTTATTGCCTTACCTCCCTTATCTTACCTCATTTGCACACACTGTACATAGACTTTTATATATATATATATATATATATATATACAGTGCCTTGCGAAAGTATTCGGCCCCCTTGAACTTTGCGACCTTTTGCCACATTTCAGGCTTCAAACATAAAGATATAAAACTGTATTTTTTTGTGAAGAATCAACAACAAGTGGGACACAATCATGAAGTGGAACGACATTTATTGGATATTTCAAACTTTTTTAACAAATCAAAAACTGAAAAATTGGGCGTGCAAAATTATTCAGCCCCTTTACTTTCAGTGCAGCAAACTCTCTCCAGAAGTTCAGTGAGGATCTCTGAATGATCCAATGTTGACCTAAATGACTAATGATGATAAATACAATCCACCTGTGTGTAATCAAGTCTCCGTATAAATGCACCTGCACTGTGATAGTCTCAGAGGTCCGTCAAAAGCGCAGAGAGCATCATGAAGAACAAGGAACACACCAGGCAGGTTCGAGATACTGTTGTGAAGAAGTTTAAAGCCGGATTTGGATACAAAAAGATTTCCCAAGCTTTAAACATCCCAAGGAGCACTGTGCAAGCAATAATATTGAAATGGAAGGAGTATCAGACCACTGCAAATCTACCAAGACCTGGCCGTCCCTCTAAACGTTCAGCTCATACAAGGAGAAGACTGATCAGAGATGCAGCCAAGAGGCCCATGATCACTCTGGATGAACTGCAGAGATCTACAGCTGAGGTGGGAGACTCTGTCCATAGGACAACAATCAGTCGTATATTGCACAAATCTGGCCTTTATGGAAGAGTGGCAAGAAGAAAGCCATTTCTTAAAGATATCCATAAAAAGTGTCGTTTAAAGTTTGCCACAAGCCACCTGGGAGACACACCAAACATGTGGAAGAAGGTGCTCTGGTCAGATGAAACCAAAATTGAACTTTTTGGCAACAATGCAAAACGTTATGTTTGGCGTAAAAGCAACACAGCTGAACATACCATCCCCACTGTCAAACATGGTGGTGGCAGCATCATGGTTTGGGCCTGCTTTTCTTCAGCAGGGACAGGGAAGATGGTTACAATTGATGGGAAGATGGATGGAGCCAAATACAGGACCATTCTGGAAGAAAACCTGATGGAGTCTGCAAAAGACCTGAGACTGGGATGGAGATTTGTCTTCCAACAAGACAATGATCCAAAACATAAAGCAAAATCTACAATGGAATGGTTCAAAAATAAACATATCCAGGTGTTAGAATGGCCAAGTCAAAATCCAGACCTGAATCCAATCGAGAATCTGTGGAAAGAACTGAAAACTGCTGTTCACAAATGCTCTCCATCCAACCTCACTGAGCTCGAGCTGTTTTGCAAGGAGGAATGGGAAAAAATGTCAGTCTCTCGATGTGCAAAACTGATAGAGACATACCCCAAGCGACTTACAGCTGTAATCGCAGCAAAAGGTGGCGCTACAAAGTATTAACTTAAGGGGGCTGAATAATTTTGCACGCCCAATTTTTCAGTTTTTGATTTGTTACAAAAGTTTGAAATATCCAATAAATGTCGTTCCACTTCATGATTGTGTCCCACTTGTTGTTGATTCTTCACAAAAAATACAGTTTTATATCTTTATGTTTGAAGCCTGAAATGTGGCAAAAGGTCGCAAAGTTCAAGGGGGCCGAATACTTTCGCAAGGCACTGTGTATATATGTATATATGTATATATATATATATATATATATATATGTGTATATGTGTGTGTGTTATTGACTGTATGTTTGTTTATTCCATCTCTGTGTTGTTGTTTGTGTCACACTGCTTTGCTTTTTCTTGGTGAAGTCGCAGTTGTAAATGAGAACTTGTTCTCAACTAGCCTACCTGGTTAAATAAAGGTGAAATAAAAATATTGAGTTCCATATAGAACCCTTTCCCCAGAAAATTCTACATGGAGCCCAAAAATGGGGACAGCCAAAGAACCCAATTGGAACCCTTTTTTCTAAGTGTGTACCGTCAGGGGAGGGAGAGGAGGGCCTCGGTGGGCAGACCGACATGCAGGCAGCCCACTGCTCTCTCACGTTAGCCGCTCCAGAGGAATCCACAACCCAGCATGCTCTCTGTCTGCTCTCCTTCTCTCTGACACGGCGGGCCCGGCAGCAGACATTACCATAATTGGGTTTTCTACATGACGGGACAGAATAAGTAATAATGTCATTTTATTTACAACCGCCTCCCCTCTTGTCCTGGTCCGAGGAGCTATCACCCCCCACCCGTCCTCCTCATCCCCTTCACATACACTCATCCTACCCACCTCCCCCTCCTCCTCTATCTCATCCCTCTCTCTCTCTGGCTGGCGCGAGTCGTTCTCGTCGGGCTGCCACGGCGCGTAGGTCAAGCGATGGCTTTTTGATCAGCTCCTGTCCAAAGCCATCAGGGCTGAGAGGACTGTAATGGAGGAGCAGGGTGACAAACAGAATGTAGGGGAAGGAATAAGACTGCCAGTTTCCCATTAGAGCGTGGGATAAATGGCCCCTGGCCCCCACCTCCCTCCCAGCTCCCCATACCCCCACTAGCCCACTCCAACACCAGCCTAAATCACATGAGTGAAGGGGGCCGGGATTGGACATTAGTGGCGCAAATGACTGCGGTGATTGCACCCCTCTTCCCAAAATCACATCAGATAAATAGAGAGATGTGTGTAAGGAAATAGGAGGGGTGTTGGGGACGAGAAATGGGGTTGGATGGCGGAGTAACTGACTGGTCTCATCCTCCGTTCTCTCCCTCCCTCTCTCTCGTTTCATCGCCTTTTTGCTTTTCTTATCTGTTTTGTTTGGGTTTGACTGCGGCCAAATGGCGAGGCACCGCCAGCCTGACGGAGAGATTTATTGATTTAACAACTAGCAGAATTCGGAAAGAAAACAAAAACACAAAATGGAAGGGCCAGACCGAGATGCCAAAGTTTGAGAAGAAGTGATATGACGCCGAGCTACTCTCTGCTAAAACGCTGATGTGCATGTGATTACATTTCATTTGTCATCATTCCCCAAGTCAAATGAAACAGACTAGTGTGTGTGTGTCACCTCCAGCCCTAACATTGTGTTGAGACAGTACAGAGTGAAAAGGAACACAGTCATCCTCATTAATCATAACACCGTCTAAACCCGTGTCTCGCTGTCTCTGTCTCTCTGTCTGTCGGTCTCCTCTCCTACAAGACTACACACATCTGGAAACCCCCTGACGTGACACGAAGCTAGGGTTTACTTTGTTTGGTAGCAGTCAAGGCTTCCTTGTTACATGTCCACAGACGTACAGTCGGCCTGTTACTGATTGTGTAGTTTGATGCACATAATATAGATGGACTGTCCACTAACCACTTTCTTCAGAACAATGTAGATCTTCCGTGGGGTTGATGATGTTTATTATGTGTACGTGTGTGTGTGGTGCCCGAGAAATGGCGTGCTGTTTAGTGTGTGCGTTGCGGTGACATGGCGTGGCTTGATCCGGGCCGTTTGTGACAGCACAGGCCTCGGACACATCCTGGCCGCGCCACCACCTGTCCCCTTGACGTCGAGGCGTCCCGGAGCAGAAGTGACAGGCGCCTTTACGCCCGTGCAGATGGCCCCGCTCACAGCCATCACCCGCTCGGCAAGCTAAACCACCGGGGACGGCACGCCAAACCCCTCCCCTCGCTCCCGTCTCCCCTCATAAGTGCGTCTAGGTCTAGGACACATTGAGGAGGCGGGATTCGGTCACCAGTCGGATTTTGAGTCGTTGTGTTCGATCGGGTTTCATGAATGGCTGAACTGATAAAGCTGTCCTATTTCTGTTTATTAAAAAAAAAAATGTGGGGGGGGCAATTGTCATCTGCTTGCAATTTAATCACAAAATATATAATATATAGATTTTATGTTTCACAATTCTCTACCTAGGCTTAATATTTTGATGGGTTTCATCATAAGATCCCATATTCATGGTTTCTGAAGCCTTCCACTTTCCAACCTGTGATTTTACAGATGTTTTAGGTCGTTCTTTTGTCTGCAGGCTCTCTTTGTTGTTTCCATGACAACATGAGGGGATAAGCATTGATTGACAGCTATCGTCAAAGGGTTTCCTTCATGTCCTGTCGTTCACCATTCCCTGCCCCTCCCGGTCTGTATTTTGTCATTCACTCAGACATTTTTCTCCCGTTCCATTCACCCTTTCATTCCGTAGATTTGTGGGGCTGCCAAAATGCTGTTTTTGGCACTGATGATGTGGACATAGTAATTCACATGAGTTCACTGGAACTGATCAGAGGCTAGTGACGACTGAATAGCCATTTTACTGTATGATTTCATAGTCCTCTTTATTTTCAAGCACAGGTTGGCCGTTGGTAAGGGGAAGGCTGGCATAATAACGGGGACCTGTTTTACTGTTAGAGCTTGTACAGTATACAGCTAATGCTAATCTGCTGTGTTAGGGATTTTCAGAGTTTTAGGAACTGTCTCAGCTTCTGCCTGTCAGTGGGATTGAAACACAGCCAGGTTCTCCTGTGCTGCGCTCGTTTCCCTCCAAATCCTGTCAGGAATCAAGAGAATGAGGAGAATACAGTATGTGGCTCATTTGGAGAGAAGGGCCTATCAGTCATAGACAGAAAATACAAACCTATAGACAACGTTAGGGCCTTTATGTTCGAAAGCTACCGCGTTAAAACCTACACGTATGAGAACATGCGAATGGCACACACCAATGCAGGCACACACACACACACACAAACGTGCGCACGTGCACACACACACTTCCATATGCAGCTGCTCGCCTTTTTTCCCTCCCATCTCCTCTCAGGCAGCAGTAAATGGTGCCAGTGTACATATATCAGGTATTATGTCCACTTAGATTATGATATGACAGGTTAGCGTGCTGTTTGAAGCTGACAGCACATCTGTTTCATCAGGAGAGACTGATGCTGGCATCTGGGACACACATCTCACCACGGAGGAAGGAGATAAAGGGAGAACTGAGGGGGCCGTCTTTCCTGTCTCCCTTCCTTGCTCCGTCTCTCGCTCTCCCTCTCCACCTCTTTTTACTCTGTCCCCCCCCCCCCTCTCCCTGACGTTCTACTTGCTCGCAGACACCCTCACAATATTTTCCCTTATTCTCTCCCTCTCTCTCTCTCTCTCACCTGTTACGTTATGTTGTAGTTTCATCCCCTGTGTTTTTTGATGATAAATTGTTTACACGCTGTATGTGTCAGGGAAAAAAATACAGAACGCCATGTATAGTATGACCCGTACCCATGTCTACCTCTCAAACATAACAGAGACAGTCAAGGAGTGTCACTCCCCTATTTGACATTGTAGAGACGACTTGACAGTACTGTCTGGTATTTAATATCATTGTATTTGTTAACTCAGTGAGAGTGGCCTGAAGGAGATGCAGCAACATCCCAGAATGAGTGTTTTGTTTCCCTCCCTCCTGATTGGTTGCGTAAGCTCACCATGTGAATGACTAAATAAAGTGAAGTTGTGTGTGTGTGTGTGTGTGTGTGTGTGTGTGTGTATGATTGGGTGTAGAGATGAGGCATGAGGGAGAAGGAAAGGAGGAGAGTCAAGTAGCTGGCTGACAAGGCTACACACTTAGCGATATCCTAGGGAACAGGAGGCATGGGCAATGAAATAGGGAGTAAAGAAAGAAAATGTCAACAAAATGTATTTTTTCTCTATGAAACTAGATTTCTTCACCACTGACACTCAGACATATGCATGCGCACACACACACACACACACACACACACACACACACACACACACACACACACACACACACACACACACACACACACACAGATAAAAGCCCATATTTCCTGCAACAGATTATTCATCACTAAATTTTGTCAGTGGTCGTGTTAGTGCATTGTAAATCTTTTATTTCACTTTGTTGACCTCCTTTTTCCCTTTTCTCTATCGCTCTCTCTTCCAGCTTACTCGCCAGAGGACGAGTTTAAGGCAGGAGCAGTCGACGAGGAACACCTGCAGGATGACGGGCTGTCACTGAACGGGGAGGACACTGCATACCTTTGCAACGAGGGAGAGGATGGAGGCCAGCCGCCCAGCTACCGGGCCTCTCCACTCAGCAACGGCACCAACCCAGACGCTGGTTACGGCTCCCCGCTCAGCGATGCCAGCGACCGGCTCACGGACTTCAAGAGCACCTCCTCCAGGGATGGCCATGAGAGGGAGGAAGCCCCCCTCCCCTCTGTACTGAACAATGGCCTCTCCCTGAGGGACAGCCTGGCTCAGATGAAAGCTGTCTATGCAAACCTGATCTCAGATGCTTCCTGGTCCAGCATTGCCATGGACATCATGAAAGCCACACCGGCTACTGCTGGCGCCATCCCCACCGCCACCAGCCCCACCACTACCACCACACACAACAACAACCACAGTGAGAACAGCAATGCTAGCAGCCACCACCACAATGGGAGAAGAAGTACCGCCACCGCCTACCACCACAGAAGCAGTGGCAGCTCTAACGGCACCGCGGCTAACTCCATCAGTAGCAACAGTGGCACCAGCAGTGGTGGTGGCGGTGCTAGTAACGGTGGGGCTGTGGCCTATGACTGGCACCAGGCAGCCTTGGCTAAGACCCTCCAGCATACCCCTTACCAACTGCTGCCTGAACCCAGCCTGTTCAGCACGGTACAGCTCTACCGCCAGAACAACAAGCTCTACGGCTCAGTCTTCACCGGCGCCAGCAAGTTCCGCTGCAAAGACTGCAGCGGCGCCTACGACACGCTGGTGGGGCTCACGGTCCACATGAACGAGTCGGGCCACTACCGTGACGACAACAAGGACAAGGAGGAAGAGCGGGGCAAGCGCTGGTCCAAGCCCCGCAAGCGCTCCCTGATGGAGATGGAGGGCAAAGAGGACGCTCAGAAGGTGCTCAAGTGCATGTACTGCGGCCACTCCTTCGAGTCTCTGCAGGACCTGAGCGTCCACATGATCAAGACCAAGCATTATCAGAAAGTGCCTCTCAAAGAACCGGTGCCAGCCCTGGCCACTAAACTGATGCCCTCTGCCAAAAAAAGAGCCCTCCAGGACGCCCTGGTATCCCCATGCTCCCCAGACTCTGTACATGGTAGCGGTGGCCACATGCCCCAAGGGGACATTGGGAAAGACCCCAAGTCCACGACAAACCCCTATGTCACACCCAACAACCGCTACGGCTATCAGAACGGTGCCAGCTACACTTGGCAGTTCGAGGCTCGCAAGGCACAGATCCTGAAGTGCATGGAGTGTGGGAGCTCCCACGATACACTGCAGCAGCTGACTGCCCACATGATGGTCACGGGTCACTTCCTCAAGGTCACCAATTCTGCCTCAAAAAAGGGCAAGCAGCTAGTGTTTGACCCAGTGGTGGAGGAGAAGATCCAATCCATCCCTCTGCCACCCACCACCAACAGGCTTCCCGTCCCCAGTGTCAAATCTCAGCCTGTCTCCCCTGCACTCTCCTGCGGCTCTGACGAAAAGAGAGAACCGGAAGACGAGAGGATGGAGGCAAGCGAACCAGGGGAGAAAAAGATCAAAGAGGAGATGGAAGAGCCAGGTGAGAAGATTGAGGTGAACGCTGGGTCGTATAAGTATCTGACAGAGGAGGACCTGGAGGAGGCTCCTAAAGGAGGTTTGGACATCCTCAAGTCCCTGGAGAACACGGTGTCCAGTGCCATCAGCAAGGCCCAGACGGGCACGCCTCAGTGGGGTGGTGGCTACCCCAGCATCCACGCTGCTTACCAGCTCCAGGGCCACATGAAGCATGCAGCACTGCACTCCTCGGTCCAGAGTGTGCAGATCCAGCCGGTGTTCAACAGCGGGCTACGCGGGCTGGTGACCCAGGACTCCAGCTCAGTGATCCACTCTCCCAGGAGCCCTGCATCTCCACCCTCTCGCAGGAGCAATGTTACTGCCATGGAAGAGCTGGTGGAGAAGGTCACAAGGAAAGCTGTTGCTGCTGCTGTGAAGAAAGAGGAGAAGTTGGTCAGCTTGGACCGCCACAGTCATCCATCCTCCCTCAAGTCGCCGTCTCCTGTACTGAAAGAGCAGAGGGACCACCACTCAGCACCCAATGACTTCACCGTCGGGAAGCACCTCGTGAGGAACAGCAGCCCTGGAAATGTAGAGTCAGAGCTGGTCTGCAAAAAGGAGCCCAAAGAGAGCCTGGTAGACAACCACCACAGCCATTCAAAGAACGACCCAGAGACTCGCCAGTCACCCATCACCAACGGCACCAACAGCTTGGGCATAATCACCGATCACTCACCAGAGAGGCCTTTCATCAACCCCCTCAGCGCACTTCAGTCAATCATGAACAACCACCTGGGCAAGGCCTCCAAGCCCATCAGCCCCGCGGGCGACCCGCTAGCCATGCTCTACAAGATCAGCAACAGTGTGATGGAGAAACCGGCCTTCAACCAGACTCAAGCCAAGCAACCCGAGCCCATCAACTGCTACTATCAATACGAGAGCAACGACCAGCCTATGGACCTGAGGAAGTCCAAAAACAGCAACAACAACAACAGCAACAACAACAACAGCAACAGCAGCACTGTCAGCAAAAGCAACAGCAGCATAAATGGTAACAAACCCATAATGTCAAACCTGTCTCTGTCTGACATTTCTTCTCCTCTGAGAGAGAATGCTTTGATGGACATCTCAGACATGGTGAAGAACCTTACAGGCAGGCTGACACCCAAGTCCTCCACCCCGTCATCCATCTCCGAGAAGTCGGACGCAGACTGCAGTGCGTTCGAGGATGCTCTGGATGACATCTCCCCGGTCCAGAAGAGGAAAGGGCGGCAGTCCAACTGGAACCCCCAGCACCTCCTCATCCTCCAGGCTCAGTTCTGCTCTAGCCTGCGGGAGACCCCGGAGGGCCGCTACGCCATGACGGACCTCGGCCCCCAAGAGCGGGTTCACATCTGTAAGTTCACAGGCCTCTCCATGACCACCATCTCTCACTGGCTTGCCAACGTCAAGTACCAGCTCCGGCGGACTGGCGGGACCAAGTTCCTGAAGAACATGGACTCCTGCCAGCCTGTGTTCCTCTGCGGTGACTGTGCCTCGCAGTTCAGGACTGCGTCCGCCTACATCGGCCACCTGGAGTCTCACCTGGGCTTCAGCTTGAAGGACCTGTCCAAGCTGTCCAATGAACACCTACGGGAGCAGCAGGCTGCCTCCAAAGTGATCACAGACAAAATGACTTTTGGCAGCACCCTGGCATCCCTGACCTCACCAGACGACGACACTGGCTCAGTTTACCAGTGCAGGCTTTGCAATCGGACATTCGTCAGCAAGCACGCGGTCAAACTGCACCTCAGCAAGACCCATGGCAAGTCACCAGAAGATCACCTGGTGTTCGTCACTGCTCTTGAGAAACTGGAGAAGTAGTAGAGGGGTCTGGAGCTGAGGGAAGAGACAGATAAACAGACAGAAAGACGGCTGTGTAACTGACCAGAATTTCATTGCACTAAGATAACATTGTTCACAGTTACTGCACTGGGCCAAACTGAGCTGCCAGAATCAGTCTTATTTTTTTGTTGTGATACTGCCTGACTGGACCATGTCTTATTAGATTTTATTTGCCAAGCTTTTTTAACACTTATTTTGTAATGTATTTATATGCTATTTGTCTGATCTGTGCATGTATTTTAGTGAACCAAGGTTAAACACACGTTTATTTTGTATCTTTTCATGACAAAAAAACGACTACTGTTTCAATGGTGACTAAAGTGGTGAAAACGAATTAAGGGGAAAAGAAAACTGTACAATACTTGATATGAAGAAGGTGAAAAATCATTGTACACACCAAAAGAATGGAAGAACCCCTTCAAAGGCTGAAGTAGCACCTTATAGACGTTTAAGATTTTATTTGTAAAGAGAACATGTTTTAAGATATTCTGCATTTGTCAAAATATGTTTTAATTTGAAAGATAAATTATTTTCTTCTCTCGGTTCTTGTCACTCTGCAACATCTTTGATAATGAATGGCCTGCTCAGAAATCTGTCAGTGTATGACAAAACTAAACAGATAATGTAAACATTCAGAGTAATTGAAATGCTGCTTTCGGTTACATATCAAGTCAGTGAAAATGAATGGCCGTACAGTATGCAAGTTTGCTAAAAAAAAAAACATTTTTATGTGAAGTATCACTTACAGTAATTTTCCAATTGTATGGTTTGTTACCAATTCCTCTTAAAATGTTGCCGCTTTGAATTCAACCATAAAAAGAGCAGTCCTTTACATGTAAATGACTCGCAGTGAAATGTCATACTCCATAAGACATATCTTGCCATTTGCAATAGCTCAACATTCTTTGTTCTTAAAGGTGTGTGCATTCTTGAACTTTTATATCATCATTTTATATAATAAAAAAATAATAAAAAATGTTTTAAAAAATTGTGTATATATATACTGTAGATCCACAAAAATGTCATTTTTTAAGAAATAAGAATTTAGCTTCTTTGGCTTGGTTTACAGAAATGATTTGAATTATACTTGCATCCAGTTTGATGCATGATATGGTGTGAAAAAGAATTAAGCGATGCACAATGACTATACATTTCAATGTTTTATCAATGATATTGTAAAAAAAAAAATATTTCTAGCACCGATTAGTTTGTTTCATTTTGTTTTTTCTCAATTGTAAAATAAATCTCAAAGCAGTTCTTGTTAACAGTCATGCATTTGTGATTGTGTGTTAATTTTGCATGGAAGTACATAGAGTTGAAGTCTGAAGTTTACATACACTTAGGTTGGCGTCATTAAAACTTGTTTTTCAACCACTCCACAAATTTCTTGTTAACAAACTATAGTTTTGGCAAGTCGGTTAGGACATCTACTTTGTGCATGACACAAGTAATTTTTCCAACAATTGTTTACAGACAGATTATTTCACTTATAATTCACTGTATCACAATTCCAGTGGGTCAGACATTTACATACATTAAGTTGACTGTGCCTTTAAACAGCTTGGAAAATTTCAGAAAATGATGTCATGGCTTTAGAAGCTTCTGATAGGCTAACTGACATCATTTGAGTCAATTGGAGGTGTACCTTCAAACTCACTGCCTCTTTGCTTGACATCATGGGAAAATAAAAAATAAATCAGCCAAGACCTCAGAAAACAAATTGTAGACTTCCAAGTCTGGTTGTCCGCAAGGTTCATCCAAACGCATGACAATAGTATGCAAGTATAAACACCACGGGACCACGCAGCCGTCCTACCGCCCAGGAAGGAGACGCGTTCTGTCTCCTAGAAATGAATGTACTTTGGTCCCAGAACAACAGCAAAGGACCTTGTGAAGATGCTGGAGGAAACAGGTACAAAAGTATCTATATCCACAGTAAAACAAGTCCTATATCACCATAACCGAAAGGCCGCTCAGCAAGGAATAAGCCACTGCTTCAAAACCGCCATAAAAAGCCAGACTACGGTTTGCAACTGCACATGGGGACAAAGATCGTACTTTTTGAAGACATGTCCTCTGGTCTGATGAAACAAAAATAGAACTGTTTGGCCATAATGACCATTTATGTTTGGAGGAAAAAGGGGGAGGCTTGCAAGCCGAAGAACACCATCCCAACTGTGAAGCACGGGGGTGGCAGCATCATGTTGTGGGGGTGCTTTGCTGCAGGAGGGACTGGTGCACTTCACAAAATAGATGGCATCCTGAGGATGGAAAATTATGTGGATATATTGAAGCAATGTCTCAAGATGTCAGTCAGGAAGTTAAAGCTTGGTGGCAAATGGGTCTTCCAAATGGACAATGACGTCAAGCATACAGTGGGGAGAACAAGTATTTGATACACTGCCGATTTTGCAGGTTTTCCTACTTACAAAGCATGTAGAGGTCTGTAATTTTTTATCATAGGTACACTTCAACTGTGAGAGACGGAATCTAAAACAAAAATCCAGAAAATCACATTGTATGATTTTTAAGTAATTAATTAGCATTTTATTGCATGACATAAGTATTTGATCACCTACCAACCAGTAAGGATTCCAGCTCTCACAGACCTGTTAGTTTTTCTTTAAGAAGCCCTCCTGCTCTCCACTCATTACCTGTATTAACTGCACCTGTTTGAACTCGTTACCTGTATAAAAGACACCTGTCCACACACTCAATCAAACAGACTCCAACCTCTCCACAATGGCCAAGACCAGAGAGCTGTGTAAGGACATCAGGGATAAAATTGTAGACCTGCACAAGGCTGGGATGGGCAACAGGACAATAGGCAAGCAGCTTGGTGAGAAGGCAACAACTGTTGGCGCAATTATTAGAAAATGGAAGAAGTTCAAGATGATGGTCAATCACCCTCGGTCTGGGGCTCCATGCAAGATCTCACCTCGTGGGGCATCAATGATCATGAGGAAGGTGAGGGATCAGCCCAGAACTACACGGCAGGACCTGGTCAATGACCTGAAGAGAGCTGGGACCACAGTCTCAAAGAAAACCATTAGTAACACACTACGCCGTCATGGATTAAAATCCTGCAGCGCACGCAAGGTCCCCCTGCTCAAGCCAGCGCCCGTCTGAAGTTTGCCAATGACCATCTGGATGTTCCAGAGGAGGAATGGGAGAAGGTCATGTGGTCTGATGAGACAAAAATTGAGCTTTTTGGTCTAAACTCCACTCGCCGTGTTTGGAGGAAGAAGAAGAAGGATGAGTACAACCCCAAAGAACACCATCCCAACCATGAAGCATGGAGGTGGAAACATCATTCATTGGGGATGCTTTTCTGAAAAGGGGACAGGATGACTGCACCGTATTGAGGGGAGGATGGATGGGGCCATGTATCGCGAGATCTTGGCCAACAACCTCCTTCTCTCAGTAAGATCATTGAAGATGGGTGTGGCTGGGTCTTCCAGCATGACGACGACCCGAAACACACAGCTAGGGAAATTAAGGAGTGGCTCCGTAAGAAGCATCTCAAGGTCCTGGAGTGGCCTAGCCAGTCTCCAGACCTGAACACAATAGAACATCTTTGGAGGGAGCTGAAAGTCCGTATTGCCCAGCGACAGCCCCGAAACCTGAAGGATCTGGAGAAGGTCTGTATGGAGGAGTGGGCCAAAATCCCTGCTGCAGTGTGTGCAAACCTGGTCAATAATTACAGGAAACGTATGATCTCAGTAATTGCAAACAAAGGTTTCTGTACCAAATATTAAATTCTGCTTTTCTGATGTATCAAATACTTACAGTGGGGCAAAAAAACATATTTAGTCAGCCACCAATTGTGCAAGTTCTCCCACTTAAAAAGATGAGAGGCCTGTAATTTTCATCATAGGTACACTTCAACTATGACAGACAAAATGAGAGAAAAAAAATCCAGAAAATCACATTGTAGGACTTTTAATGAATTGATTTGGAAAATATGGTGTAAAAGAAGTACTTGGTCAATAACTAAAGTTTATCTCAATACTTTGTTATAAACCCTTTGTTGGCAATGAAAGTCTTCACAAGGTTTTCACACACCGTTGCTGGTATTTTGGCCCATTCCTCCATGCAGATCTCCTCTAGAGCAATGATATTTTGGGGCTGTTGCTGGGCAACACGGACTTTCAACTCCCTCCAAAGATTTTCTATGGGGTTGAGATCTGGAGACTGGCTAGGCCACTCCAGGACCTTGAAATGCTTCTTACGAAGCCACTCCTTCGTTGCCCGGGCGGTGTGTTTGGGATCATTGTCATGCTGAAAGACCCAGCCACGTTTCATATTCAATGCCCTTGCTGATGGAAGGAGGTTTTCACTCAAAATCTCAAGATACATGGCCCCATTCATTCTTTCCTCTGGGATTTTTGCTCACCGTTCTTGTGATCATTTTGACCCCACGGGGTGAGATCTTGCGTGGAGCCCCAGATCGAGGGAGATTATCAGTGGTCTTGTATGTCTTCCATGTCCTAATAATTGCTCCCACAGTTGATTTCTTCAAACCAAGCTGCTTACCTATTGCAGATTCCCAGCCTGGTGCAGGTCTACAATTTTGTTTCTGGTGTCCTTTGACAGCTCTTTGGTCTTGGCCATAGTGAAGTTTGTAGTGTGACTGTTTGAGGTTGTGGACAGGTGTCTTTTATACTGATAACAAGTTCAAACAGGTACCATTAATACAGGTAACGAGTGGAGGACAGAGGAGCCTCTCAAAGAAGTTGTTACGGGTTTGTGAGAGCCAGAAATCTTGCTTGTTTGTAGGTGACCAAATACTTATTTTCCACCATAATTTGCAAATAAATTAATTACAAATCCTACAATGTGATTTTCTGGATTTTTTTTCTCATTTTGTCTGTCATAGTTGAAGTGTACATATGAAGAAAATTACAGGCCTCTCTCATCTTTTTAAGTGGGAGAACTTGCACAATTGGTGGCTGACTAAATACTTTTTTTGCCCCACTGTATGTCATGCAATAAAATGCCAATGAATTACTTAAAAATCATACAATGTGATTTTCTGGATTTTTGTTTTAGATTCCGTCTCTCACAGTTGAAGTGTACCTATGATAAGAATTACAGACCTCTACGTGCTTTGTAAGTAGGAAAACCTGCAAAATCGGCAGGGTATCAAATACTTGTTTTCTACACTGTACTTCCAAAGTTGTGGCTTAATGGCTTAAGGACAACAAAGTCAAGGTATTGGAGTGGCCATCACAAAGCCCTGACCTCAATCCCATTGAAAATTTGTTGGCAAAACTGAAAAAGTGTATGCGAGCAAGGAGGCCTACAAACCTGACTCAGTTACACCAGCTCTGTCAAGAGGAATGGGCCAAAATTCACCCAACTTATTGTGGGAAGCTTGTGGGAGGCTACCTGAAACATTTGACCCAAGTTAAACAATTTAAAGGCAATGCTACCAAATACTAATTGAATGTATGTAAACTTCTGACCCACTGGGAATGTGATGAAAGAAATAAAAGCTGAAATAAATTATTCTCTATACTATTATTCTTACATTTCACATTCTTAAAATAAATTGGTGATCATAATTGACCTAAAACAGTAACTTTTTTTTACAAGGATTACATGTCAGGAATTGTGAAACTGTGTTTAAATGTGTTTTACTAAGGTGTATGTAAACTTCTGACTTCAACTGTAGACACAGTGAAAAGACTGGGGCTAACTTCGATAATTCCCTGGTTACTATTTTATTGGTAAGAAAATAAATAACACTCTTATAGTTGTTCAGATGAAATACTGTAACGAAATACAACAACATTATATTAGAACAAATTACATAAATTATATATTACGTGTAGGGCACACACAAAATAACATTAGCTTTCCTTCATCATTGATTTAAAAAAAGAATGTCTATAAAAAACCTAGTGTCATACCGCAGACTAATGACTGAGAATCATCATATAATGATGATGATGAGGGTGACGATAAGCTGTAAGGGTGTTTATTGTGCTGTGAGCCCCATGCTAGGCTTGTGACTGGCCTTTGGAGTTTTCTGCGCTGAAAGAATCAGTGTTGTCTTCATGATGGGAATGAATGTGCTTGTGCCTGTCTTCCTGGAAACGAGTCCGATGGGTGTCTGTTCCATTTGACACAGACTGCTGACTGTCGACACTGAGCAACTCAATAAATAACACAATTAAGATGAGTATTTTGGCCTGTGACAATACTATAATATGAGTTTATCTTAATAATGTCACACAGCCAACTCTTGCAAGAGTTAATGCATTAGATCAGGGACAGAAAGATGGATCCTAGTATTAACCCACCGGGCACACACTGGTTGAATCAACATTGTTTCCATGTAATTTCAATGAAATGTGCCCAGTGGGAAGTGAGCTTTGTTTGACCTTTGCTGTAGTTTAACAGTCTCACATAAGATACGTTCCTCGAGCAGCTGTGGAGAAATGGCACCATCCAGAATCTGATCGCTCATCTCTCCCTCAAGTCTCAGATTTCAGACTGGGTACTAAACTAGACTTTGTGTCAGCAGAAGAGCACAACAGTGTAATGACTTGCAGTCCTCATTCTCAAAACGTGTTGTATTGGCAGAGTGCGCCGTGCCTATCACTGTCACACACACACACACACACACACACACACACACACACACACACATTAGTAAGTAGAGTCTTTGTGGGGAAAAATGACAGACCTTTTTTGATCCAGCTGCACCTTAGCATGTGCTACATGGATTCGGTGACAAAGGAAACACAGAGAGTGAAGATTAACCTGGAATGAGGAGGCAGTTTTCCTGGAAGGGTGTTAGGGAGTTGGGTTAAAAAAAACAAACAGAGGAGATAAACAAGGAACACTTTGAGGAGATACTGTTCAATGCACACAATACATTTAAAAAAAGGAAAAAACCTTGTAGATTTGTCGTTTAATACCCTACGGTTAAACCTTTAATTTTGCTCTGCTGTCAGATCGCTGTCTTTTGAGCAGATGGAGACTCTCTCCCTGCTTTGTTAGAGATCAGCACACTGTTTCCTGTGCGTATTCCTGTGCGTATTCTATGTAAATTACATGCGATAATCGCAACGCAGGACACAATGCTGGTTCCCGTGGTGCAAACGGAAACCGAGGGTAGATAAACACAGTCTGGGCAGATTTGCATAGCTTTTGTGTTTTAGGCGCGCAGAAACGTGCGCCTTGAGGATTCGTGGGGATTTCCTCGAGGTTTTGTATTAGTAAATGCCGACTTCCTCCCAGGGATCGGACCATTATGTACAGGGGCAGCAGACAGAGGTGGGTGACGAGAAGGGCCACAGACAGAATAACTAAATATTACCTGGGCTTGTAACAGTATGTGGAGGTGAACATATCAACTTCTCTGCCGCTCTTACTGTAACAAAATATGAAAGAAGAACAATCGCTACAAATAATAGAGAAATGTCCCCTAAATGGAAAGGTGTATGTAACATTAGCCACTCCTAAACTCGATCAGATCTCAATCGTTCAAATGATCGAGGAAGTGTGTGTGTTGCCATGTTTTCATTTCCTGTATGCCTTTGCATCTGATCCCTCACAGGAGCATTACATCCCCTTCAAGGTGTATTATAAAACTAAGCTCTAGCTCTGGGTTTGTATTCTGTACATTGCGTACACACGTGCACACACACACACACACCTCAAGTACCTTTTAGGTCCATGTGTCTGGACTGTCTTACCTATGAATATGTCGTGGTTACCGGCAGGCAGAGAGATCAGAGTTACTCCCCCTTAAACAAAGACAAGCGGCAGCAGAGGATACCACCACCGGGCGCTTAAAGCCTTGAACTCTGTGCGCGCCAACATACGCTTTAATACCCCCTCAAAATACCACACGCTCCCAGCAAAACCATGCCCGACAGTATCAGCACAACAAAACCAACGCAGACAAAAGGCAACTTGGTACCATAACTGAAACGAACACAGGGAGAATCTGTTTGTCTCCTGATATGAGTAGCTATTGTCAACGTTGGAGGTTATCGACGTGTGTTTGTGTAACGTGAAAGGTGGCTAGACAACGATGTTTCCTTTTCTCATTCCATTGTCAAATTTCATGTTGACCTGATATTTGCTTCAGTTAGAATACAGCGCTCCACAGAAATAGTTTGCTCGAGATTAGGATATGAAATGTCACTCTCTAGTTAAGTTTCCAGGTTTTCTATGCTGCTGATCAGTCCGCTGTATCATTGATTCACCCTGAACACTCTCCCTGGTGTTTCATGGTGTTGTAACTCAATGGAGTCCATCATGTTGCAGTCACACTGCTTCCTTCAGCTGGATGTAATTGATATCTGCTGGTTGCCACTGAGGCGCCCTTGTAAAATGCCATATTAGTGTCAGAAATAGTGCAGTTGTTTTAGATGGCCGGCCAGGGGCCCTTTTTTATCAAAGCAAGGTTATGTTGGCATAGGAGGGAGATGTGACAAAGTTGTCTTGGCAGAATGATGGTGGCTGACACATGCGGCTATAACGGATGTTGTAGATAATCTTTGTCTGCCACGTCTTTAGTTATGATCTCTTAGGCTGCCTGGATGAGGACTGCAGGTGTATACCGCCAAGCCCCTTCATCCATCACATGCCCAGACAAAATGCTGAAGATGAAATGCTTCTCCATCTTCGGGATGAGGGATGTGGTTTTATTGAACACCCTCCCCTCCTCTAAAATCTCTCCATACTGCCCGACTGCAGGTTACTTTCTCCAAAGAAGGGAGGTTGTTGTGTTGGTTTTTTTCTCAATCGAGGAAAAGCAATTTTTTTTTTATGTTGAAACGTACAGTGTATCTATAGCAGAACAGTAAATGATCAAATGCTCAAATACATCTGATCTATTTTCTTGCCTTAGACCACCTTTTTGCAACCCTTTGAACACACATGTCGTCAGCGAATTCAAAATTCACTGTTACGTGTTTGTTTCACAAAATATTTGCACATTGTTTCAAAGAGAAATGTGCGCAATTGTGTTAACCTTTTCTGTCAATCAGTAAACACTACTGCACAAAATTCTAAATCACCCCATCAGTGTCATACAGTGGTGGTCGGTGCCGTTTATTAAGATGAGGGAGAGCAAAAACAATTTAATGAGCATGAACTTATTTCTAGTACAGCATATTGAATGACTGTCTTTCACATTCCATTCACCCAGCTCAATGTAACCCAGTTCAATGATTCTTCAAATTAGCCACCCTTTGCCTTGATGACAGCTTTGCACACTCTTGGCATTCTCTCAACCAGCTTCGCCTGGAATGCTTTTCCAACAATCTTGAAGGAGTTCCCACATATGCTGAGCACTTGTTGCCTGCTTTTCCTTCACTCTGTGGTCCAACTTATCCCAAACCATCTCAATTTGGTTGAGGTCGGGTGATTGTGGAGGCCAGGTCATCTGATGCAGCACTCCATCACTCTTATTCTTGGTCAAATAGCCCTTACACAGCCTGGAGGTGTGTTGGGTCATTCTGTAGAAGAACAGATACGCCATCCCATCTGGTTTGCGCTTAGTGGGCCTATCTCCACAGAATGCTGTGGTAGCCATGCTGGTTAACTGTGCCTTGAATTCTAAATAAATCACAGACAGTGTCACTAGCAAAGCACCCCCACACCATCACACCTCCTCCTCCATGCTTCACGGTGGGAACCACAAATGCGGAGATCATCCGTTCATCTACTCTGGGTCTCACAAAGACATGGCAGTTGGAACCAAAAATCTCAAATTTGGACTCATCAGACCAAAGGACAGATTTCCACCGGTCTAATGTCCATTGCTCATGTTTCTTGGCCCAAGCAAGTCTCTTCTTCTTATTGGTATCCTTTAGTAGTGGTTTCTTTGAAGCAATTTGACCATGAATGTCTGATTCACGCTGTCTCATCTGAACAGTTGGTGTTGAGATGTGTCTGTTACTTGAACTCTGTGACGCATTTATTAGGGCTGCAATTTCTGAGGCTGGTAACTCTGATGAACTTATGCTCCTCAGCAGAGGTAACGCTGGATTTTCCTTTCCTGTGGGGGTCCTCGTAAGAGACAATTTCATCATAGCGCTATATAGTTTTTGTGACTGCACTTGAAGAGACTTTCAAAGTTATGAAAATCTTCCGAATTGGCTGACCTTCATGTCTTAATTGTAAAAAAGGACTGTGGTTTCTCTTTCCTTATTTGAGCTGTTTTTGCCATAATATGGGCTTGGTCTTTTACCAAATAGGGCTATCTTCTGTATACCACCCCTACCTTGTCACAACACAACTGATTGGCTGAAATTGTAACGATGTACGCTGAGAGTCGGGAAGCAAGTTCAGGGAGTGAATACATTTAATAAATGAACAAAACAAGAAACACAAACAGCACACCGACATGAAACAGAAACAATGACGACTGGGGAAGAAACCAAAGGGAGGGACATATAAAGGGCAGGTAATCAAGGAGGTGATGGAGTCCAAGTGAGTGGCATTATGTGCAAATGCGCGTAACGCTGGTGACAGGTGTGTGCCATAAACAACCAGCCTGGTGACCTAGAGGCCGGAGAGAGCACACATGGCACAAATGCATTAAGAAGGAAAGAAATTAGACAAATACATTTTTAACAAGGCAAACCTGTTAATTGAAATGCATTCCAGGTGGCTACCTCATAAAGCTAGTTGAGAGAATGCCAAGAGTGTGCAAAGCTGTCATCAAGGCAAAGGGTGGCTACTTTGAAGAATCTCAAATATAAAATATATTTAGATTTGTATAACACTTTTTTTGGTTACTACAGGATTCCATATGTGTTATTTCATAGTTTTGACGTTTTCACTATTATTCTACAATTTAGAAATAGTAAAAATAAAGGAAAACCCTTGAATGAGAAGGTGTGTCAAACCTTTGACTGGTACAAAAGTATGTGTACACCCCTTAAAATTAGTGGATTCAGCTATTTCACCACACCCATTGCTGACAGGTTTTGAAAATTGAGCACACAGCCAGGCAATTTCCATAGACAAACATTGAATGTAGAAGGGCCTTACTGAAGAGCTCAGTGACTTTCAACATGGCACTGTCATAGGATGCCACCTTTACAACAAGTAATTTGGTTACATTTCTGCCCTACTAGAGCTTCTCTGGTCAACTGTAAGTGCTGTTGAAGTAGAAAATCTCTGTTGAAGTAAAAATCGTGGCTCCGCCGCGAAGTGGTAGACCACAGAAGCTCACAGAATAAGACCGGCAAGTGCTGAAGAGTGTAGCACGTAAAAAATGTCTGTTCTCTGTTGCAACACTCACTACGGAGTTCCTAACTGCCTCTGGAAGCAACATCAGCACAAGAACTGTTCGTCGGGAGCTTCATGAAATGGGTTTCCATGGCCGAGCAGCCACACACAAGCCTAAGATCACCATGCGCAATGCCAAGTGTCGACTGGAGGGGTGTAAAGCTCGCTGCCATTGGACTCTGGAGTAGTGGAAATGCGTTCTCTGGAGTGATGAATCATGCTTCACCATCTGGCAGTCCAACGGACGATTCTGGCTTTGACGGATGCCAGGGAAATGCTTTCTTGCCCTAATGCATAGTGCCAACTGTAAAGTTTGGTGGAGGAGGAATAATTGTCTGGGGCTGTTTTTCAGGGTTCGGTCTAGGCCCCTTAGTTCCAGTGAATATAAATATTAACGCTACAGCATACAATGACATTCTAGACGATTCTGTGCTTCCAACTTTGTGGCAACAGTTTCTGGAAGGCCCTTTCCTGTTTCAGTATGACAATGCCCCCGTGCACAAAGTGAGGTCCATACAGAAATGGTTTGTCGAGATCGGTGTGGAAGAACTTGACTGGCCGGCACAGAGCCCTGACCTCAACCCCGTCAAACAACTAATCGCCCAACATCAGTGCCAGACCTCACTAATGCTTTTGTGGCTGAATGGAAGGAAGTACCCGCAGCAATGTTCCAACATCTAGTGAAAAGCCTTCCCAGAAAAGTGGAGGCTGTTATAGCAGAAAACAGGGGACCAACTCCATATTAATGCCCACGATTTTGGAATGAGATGTTCGATGACTTTTGGTCATGTATTGTATGTTTATCCCCGTTTCGTTCCGTTTGCTTCCGTTTTAAGAAATATTTTTCAACAGAATCGGAGGAAGGAATACACCCCTGATATATACCCCACACGCAAAAACATTTCCCTTTCATAGCAACCACATAAAAACAGTGTGATCCCTTTGACCATTGTATAATTAATTATTGCATCTTCGCACTCTCCTCCTCTCACCTTTTCCCTTCGCTTGTGGACTTCAGTGCACAGTGCATCAGCATTCTGTGGCCAGGCAAAAAAAACTTTCCAAGCCAAACCATATCATAACCGCTAAACTCTACACACAGCCTACATCGTTGTCACCATATTAGCTAGCATCTTAGTCAACATAGCTACTAGAACCAACGCATTAGTAAACCTGCTACAATCATGCACCACATCCAATAAGCAGTTTAGCCGTTACACTGGCGGGCCCTGGTGGCAATAAATTAATAAAACCAAAAGCTTACCTTGACTTGGAAGAGTTCAAGTGTTGGATAGCCATAGCCAGCTAGCTAACATAGCATCCCTTTCTGTTTTACCCTGGTGTTTGAGTAGGCTAAACTAGCTAGCTGCATTCACTAGCTAAGTAAGTGAAAGTGAAAGTGGAAATAAAAATACAACAAAATCTCTCTCTCTCGCTTCTCCTTCCTTTTTAAATAAATGTTTGTTTTCAAAACTTTCTCTTTGAGTCAACTACTCATCACATGTTATGCACTGCTAGATAGCCTTATCTCAGGCTTTCAGTACTAGATTAATTCCCTAATCCTTTGATTAGGTGGGCAATATGTCAGTTCATGCTGCAAGAGCTCTGATAGCTTGGAGGACGTTCTCTGGAAATTGTCATAATTACTGTGTAAGTCTGTGGAAGGGGGTGAGAACCACGAGCCTCCTAGGTTTTGTATTGAAGTCAATGTACCCATCCTCCGGCTACACCATGGTGCTACCCTACAGAGAGCTGTTGAGACTGCTGTAGACCTTAGAAAAACAGTGTGTTTCAATCAATTATTTGATGACGTTAATACATTTAGTATAGTTTTATCTAAAAAGGATAACTTTTTCATGTTTAACTATTTTTATTTTTCAGAAATTCAATGAGCAGGATGGTCCTTTTCTGAGAAGCCTCCACTAGGGTCCTACCATGTACAATATATGGAAAGATCTAGGCAATGGGGACTGTCTAATTGTTAGACTTTTGCAGAAATGCAGAGATGCAGTGCTAATTTCATTAACAAAAATAGTGACTCAAATATTCAGCAAACAATTGAGGAGACTTAACTGACTAAATAATAGACCCCCCGAAAAAAACTATAAATTAACGAAAATGATTTTTAATTTCAGTTGACTAAAACGAGAAGAGACAAAATGATCTCACTAACCACATTTCCATCCACACTCTTTATGAGTGAAGTCATACCCTATATACAAATATTAAATAATGACAGCTGTAATGGAAACAGGTAGCTTTGGTACAATTTTATAAATGCCGATAGATACTGTAATTTGTTCATTCAACATGGCAGGAACTTTTTCTGTGGGTAAAATGAATTGGTATGATATGGTGTGTGAAACCATGCAGTTTATTTGGCTATCGGTGGTTTAACTTCACAGGGTGGTTTAAGTGCATGGTGATATCGATGCTCCAATCCAATAAATATTGAGGGTCTTATTCTGGTGACATGAATCCACATGAATCCATAATAATCTCACCATGTAGACTAGCCTACCAGCACATCCTACCCATCTGTACTGTATCTGCCAGGCTCTTGTCCATAATAATCTCACCATGTAGACTAGCCTACCAGCACAGACTACCCATCTGTACTGTATCTGCCAGGCTCTTGTCCATAATAATCTCACCATGTAGACTAGCCTACCCATCTGTACTGTATCTGCCAGGCTCTTGTCCATAATAATCTCACCATGTAGACTACCCATCTGTACTGTATCTGCCAGGCTCTTGTCCATAATAGTCTCATCATGTAGACTACCCGTCTGTACTGTATCTGCGAACTGCTGGCTAGAGCGCACGTAACCAGTCATCACCAGCCTTCTACAGTAGTGAACTACCCATTGCCTGGATAAGAAACGTAAGCTGCTTGACGAAATAAAAACAACAACAGCATTGAGTGTAATAGTCAAATAACAGTCAAGCTCTGTTTTTCTCTCCCTTGAGTATAAAAATGTGTCTGTCTTTGAATTTGTAGTCTCCCTCCCACTTTCCCCAATGGATTTCATAGCCAGGTTGTAGCCAACGTAGTCAAATATCCCTCTTTTTCTCAGACAAAATGGCTTAATTTGAACCCTTAATTCAAATGATGTGACCCGTAACACCAGCGCTACATTTTTTTCTTTCTCGGCTAACAACCTGAGGTGTGTTCAGTAGGATGCAACGTTTTGGAACGTACAGATAGAAATATGCTAGGTAGAACAAACATGCCTCTATGACATGTTGAATAAGGAATAGCTTTGGAACTATTCATTGGAATTTCTATCAGCAACATTTGAGAACGTTATGAAAAGTGATCAGATTCATTGAATGTTCCTATTTGCCATGCAAATAACTGAATCCCCCCAAAAAAATTTCCACTGCATTTCAGCCCTGCCACAAAAGGACTAGCTGACATCATGTCAGTGATTCTCTCGTTAACACAGGTGTGAGTGTTGACGAGGACAAGGCTGGAGGTCACTCTGTCATGCTGATTGAGTTCGAATAACAGACTGGAAGCTTCAAAAGGAGGGTGGTGCTTGGAATCATAGTTCTTCTTCTGTAAACCATGGTACCTGCAAGGAAACACGCCCCGTCATCATTGCTTTGCACAAAAAGGGCTTCACAGACAAGGATATTGCTGCCAGTAAGATTGCACCTAAATCAACCATTTATCAGATGATCAAGAACTTCATGGAGAGCGGATCAATTGTTGTGAAGAAGGCTTCAGGGCGTCCAAGAAAGCCCAGCACCAGGACCGTCTCCTAAAGTTGATTCAGCTGCGGGATCGGGGCACCACCAGTACAGAGCTTGCTCAGGAATGGCAGCAGACAGGTGTGAGGATGGCCTGGTGTCAAGAAGGGCAGCAAAGAAGCCACTTCTCTTGAGGAAAAACATCAGAGACAGACTGATATTCTGCAAAAGGTACAGGGATTGGACTGCTGAGGACTGGTGTAAAGTCATTTTCTCTGATGAATCCCCTTTCCGATTGTTTGGGGCATCCGGAAAAAAGCTTGTCCGGAGAAGACAAGGTGAGCGCTACCATCAGTCCTGTGTCATGCCAACAGTAAAGCATCCTGAGACCATTCATGTGGCTTCTCAGCCAAGGGAGTGGGCTCACTCACAATTTAACCTAAATACACAGCCATGAATAAAGAATGGAACCAACACATCCTCCGAGAGCAACTTCTCCCAACCATCCAGGAACAGTTTGGTGATGAACAATGCCTTTTCCAGCATGATGGAGCACCTTGCCACAAGGCAAAAGTGATAACTAATTGGCTCGGGGAACAAAACATCGATATTTTGGGTCCATGTCCAGGAAACTCCCCAGACCTTAATCCCATTGAGAACTTCAATCCTCAAGAGGTGGGTGGACAAACAAAAACCCACAAATTCTGACAAATTCCAAGCATTGATTATGCAAGAATGGCTGCCATCAGTCAGGATGTGGCCCAGAAGTTAATTGACAGCATGCCAGGGCGGATTGCAGAGGTCTTGAAAAAGAAGGGTCAACACTGCAAATATTGACTCTCTGCATCAACTTAATGTAATTGTCAATAAAAGCCTTTGACACTTATGAAATGCTTGTAATTATACTTCAGTATTCCATAGAATATCTGACAAAAATATCTAAAGACACTGAAGCAGCAAACTTTGTGGAAATTAATATTTGTGTCATTCTCAAAACTTTTGGCCACGACTATATATGCAAACACTTGGTGGCACAGAAAGAATGGAAAAGGGATAGTAAACAATTTATTGATTAAATTCCTCTTGCAACTACACTATATCTGACTGAGTGAATAACTTTATTTTGAGTTAATGTGGACCGATTAACTCAGACTTCGGCACTTGGACCAGGACTTGAGCACTGGGACTCGTACTTCCGTCATAAGGACTCGTGACTTGACTCGGACTTGAGACTCGATTCGGACTGGAGGTTTAGTGACTCGACTGCAACACTGGGCGAAACAGTCATTAGCTCCTGCTCATAGTCATTAGCCCCTGTTTTACTTTTGCACACCAATGTGGTTGCGGCGTCTGTGGAACGTTGATAACGATGTCAATGACACGACCGAGTGATGGAGGTGCAACCCACACTACTTTTCCAACACTTTGTAGCACCATCTGGTGATTTTCTCTCTCTCTCTCTCTCTCTCTCTCTCTCTCTCTCTCTCTCTCTCTCTCTCTCTCTCTCTCTCTCTCTCTCTCTCTCTCTCTCTCTCTCTCTCTCTCTCTCTCTCTCTCTCTCTCTCTCTCTCTCTCTCTCTCTCTCTCTCTCTCTCTCTCTCTCTCTCTCTCTCTCTCTCTCTCTCTCTCTCTCTCTCTCTCTCTCTCTCTCTCTCTCTCTCTCTCTCTCTCTCTCTCTCTCTCTCTCTCTCTCTCTCTCTCTCTCTCTCTCTCTGCTTGTGTGTGTCTTGTTTGTTTTGTATTTAATTACCAATATCTATTTTTCTCAATTAGGAATTTAGTTGGCCAGATAATTATTCTATATTCTTCTATATGTTTGTCATATTTCTGCTGTTGGGAAGAGAATATGTTGTTATGCAGAAAAATGTGTTGGTAGGACAAAGCTATGTATGTTTGGAAGTCAGTGATTTATGTTTACTAAAGGTTAATGAGGCAATACAAATGTGATGTGACAAAAATGTGACTAAAATGAAAGGGCATTTCGTTTACTAAAATAGTCCACTGTTTTTGGCATTTTGACAATTACTAAACTAAATCATTATTCAAATGACAAAAATGTTATTATGACCTAATTATATTTTAGTCAAAAGTTTGGTTACTTCTAAGTAACCTTGGGTTAGTCCTACAGTAAATCATCTCTAACATTGTGACCTTTCATAATAGAGCCATGATCTACTGGGTCTAACTTTCTGTATTTTCTGCTTGGACTCAAGAGATGACTCTGGTTGCATTAATATTTTTGCAGGCAGTCGTGTTCTTTTGATGACTGTATTTGACATTTTGACGGTATAATATAGTTTTGATTAATTAATTTATGTTTTGAGAAGGCATCTACATTTCGAAAATGCATTTACTGTTTTGTAAAAGGCCACAGAGTTTTGTGTCGTTTGGACTCTGAAAATTAAATCAAATCAAATTGTATTTGTCACATGCACTGAATACAACAGGTGTAGGTAGACCTTACAGTGAAATGCTTACTTACAAGACCTTAACCAACAATGCAGTTTTAAGAAAATACCTCAAAAAAGTCAGAAATAAAATAAACAAATAATTAAAGAGCAACAGTAAAATAACAATAGCGAGGCTATATACAGGGGGTACCGGTATAGAGTGGAGGTAATTGAGGTCATTTGTACATGTAGGGAGAGTTATTAAAGTGACTATGCATAGATAATAACAGAGAGTAGGAACAACGTATAAAGGGGAGGGGGGGGGGGGGAATGCAAATAGTCTGGGTAGCCATTTGATTAGATGTTAAGGAGTCTTATGGCTTTGGGGTATAAGCTGTTAAGAATCCTCTTGGACCTAGACTTGGCTCTCCGGTCAGGTCTCTGACCTCCTTCCTATAGGCTGTCTTGTCATTGTCGGTGATCAGGCCTACCACTGTGTCATTGGCAAACTTAATGATGGTGTTGGAGTCGTGCCTGGCCGTGCAGTTATGGGTGAACAGGGTGTACAGGAGGGGACTGAGCACACACCCCTGAGGGGCCCCCGTGTTGAGGATCAGCGTGGCGGACATGTTGTTACCTACTCTTACCACCTGAGGGCGGCCCATCAGGAAGTCCAGGATCCAGTTGCAGAGGGAGGTGTTTAGTTCAAGGGTCCTTAGCATAGTGATGAGCTTTGAGGGCAATATGGTGTTAAACGCTGAGCTGTATTTGATCACACAGTCATCCGGAACAGCTGATGCTCTCATGCATGTTTCAGTGTTACTTGCCTCGAAGCGAGCATAGAAGAAATTTAGCTCATCTGGTGGGCTTGTGTCGCTGGGCAGCTCTTGGCTGTGCTTCCCTTTGCAGTCTGTAATAGTTTGCAAGCCCTGCCACATCCAATAAGCATCGGAACTGGTGTAGTCCTGTGTTGATGCTTTGCCTGTTTGATGGTTTGTCAGAGAGGGCATAGTGGGATTTCTTATAAGCTTCCGGGTTAGTCACGCTCCTTGAAAGTGGCAGATTTACCTTTTAGCTCAGTGCGGATGTTGCCTGTAATCCATGGCTTCTGGTTGGGGTATTACGTACAGTCACTGTGGGGTGACGTCATCGATGCACTTATTGATGAAGCCAGTGACTGATGTGGTGTACTCCTCAATGCCATCGGAAGAATTCCAGAACATATTCCAGTCTGTGCTAGCAAAACAGTCCTGTAGTTTAGCATCTGCTTCATCTGACCACTTTTTTATTGACCGAGTCACTGATGCTTCCTGCTTTAATTATTGCTTGTAAGCAGGAATCAGGCGGATATAATTAGGGTCAGATTTGCCAAATGGAGGGCGAGGGAGAGCTTTGTACGCGTCTCTGTGTGTAGAGTAATGATGGTCTAGAGTTTTTTATCTCTGGTTGCACATTTAACATGCTGATAGAAATGAGGTAAACACTGATTTAAGATTCCCTGCATTAAAGTCCCCGGCCAGGAGGGCCGCCTCTGGATGAGCGTTTTCCTGTTTGCTTATGGAGGTATACAGCTCATTGAGTGTGGTCTTAGTGCCAGCATCGGTCTGCGATGGTAACTAAACAGCTACGAAAAATACAGATGAAAACTCTCTAGGTAGATAGAGTGGTCTTCAGCTTATCATGAGATACTCTACCTCAGGCGAGCAAAACCTTGAGACTTCCTTAGATATCGAGCACCAGCTGTCGTTTACAAATATACATAGACCGCCACCCCTTGTCTTACCAGAGGATGCTGTTCTATCCTGTTGATAGAGTGTATAACCCGCCAGCTGTATGTTTTTAATGTCATCGTTCAGCCACGACTCGGTGAAACATAAGATATTACAGTTTTTAATGTCCCGTTGGTAGGATATGCGTGCTTTTAGTTCATCCCATTTATTTTCCAGTGATTGTACGTTGGCTAACAGTACGGATGGCGAAGGAAGATTAGCCACTCGTTGCCCGATCCTCACAAGGCACCCTGATATCCTTCTGCGAAATCGCAGTCTCTTTCTCCTGCGAATGATGGGGATGAGGGCCTGTTCGGGTGTCTAGAGTAAATCCCTCTCATCCGACTCATTAAAGAAAAGTTATTTGTCCAATTCAAGGTGAGTAATCTGTGTTCTGATGTCCAGAAGCCCTTTTCGGTCATAAGAAGCAACATTATGTACAAAATAAGTTACAATGCGAAAAAACTAACAAAATAGCATGGTTGGTTAAAAGAGACAATAAATCGTCAGTCATCCCCTCTGGCGTCATTATACACAAATCGACAACTTTGTTCCAAAAAGTCCACTTACAGTACATGATCTTGCTTTAAATATAATTGCAACACAAGAAGAAGATATGTGTTTTCTTTTCTTTTACAAATAATTCTGACCGTTTGATTTAGTTAAATGTGACCGACCGCCGCAATTCGGTTTTATGTAGCAACATTTAAAATGTTTTTTTTTTAAACTTTGGATAAAAGTAATGGCATATCATACACTGCAGTTGATGAACAACGGGAAAGTAATTCTGCTTTGAAAGTTGATAAATGCGTAACCCCACTTTTGAGAAAATGGACCTTGAATGTTTTGGTACACCTACTCGAGAGCACTTCTTTGCCTTAGCCCCACCCATCTCTTTAAGGATTCACATGTGAGGCCATGTGTTAAACACAATAAGTAAGGTAGTGTAGTAAACAACCAAAGATTTCAAGACCAAAAGTGGTAAAAGTAGTGGCGTACAATAAGGAATAACTCTAGGTATAAATACACTTTATCTAGTCCTTGGCCTATATCTTAATCTGACTTTGAACATGTGTAGATAGATGTTGCATAAATATTTTACATTTAATAGATGATGCTTACCCAGACAATACTATAACAGCTCCCAGCCAAATCTAGCTAAGTGGAGGGGTCACTATCGTCTAGACATGTACACATGTTCATGAAATACAATAGATGGCCGTAATCACCCCAGACACACCTAGCTAACTTGATGGGTCATGTAATCATTCACTTGCAAGTGGAGTTTTTTGTTTAAACATGTAGCTAGCTAGCAATGAACCATAATCCCAACCCATAGCTACAGTACAAACAGATTGTCATAGCTAACCACCATGCAGGAAATGCTGGAGTATGAATCTGCAGGTAGCTAAAGCTAACCAACTAGGTTCAATGTTAGCTAGCTAGCTTTGAACTTCTACTTTTAAAAATCCACCTCTCTAAAAACAAGTCTCTCACCGTTGCCGCCTGCTATAGACCACCCTCTGCCCCCAGCTGTGCTCTGGACACCATATGTGAACTGATTGCCCCCCATCTATCTTCAGAGCTTGTGCTGCTAGGCGACCTAAACTGGAACATGCTTAACACCCCAGCCATCCTACAATCTAAACTTGATGCCCTCAATCTCACACAAATTATCAATGAACCTACCAGGTACCTCCCCAAAGCCTTAAACACGGGCACCCTCATAGATATCATCCTAACCAACTTCCCCTCTAAATACACCTCTGCTGTCTTCAACCAAGATCTCAGCGATCACTGCCTCATTGCCTGCATCCGTAATGGGTCAGCGGTCAAACAACCTCCTCTCATCACTGTAAAACGCTCCCTGAAACACTTCAGCGAGCAGGCCTTTCTAATCGACCTGGCCGGGGTATCCTGGAAGGATATTGACCTCATCCCGTCAGTAGAGGATGCCTGGATATTTTTTAAAAATGCCTTCCTAACCATCTTAAATAAACATGCCCCATTCAAGAAATGTAGAACCAGGAACAGATATAGCCCTTGGTTCTCCCCAGACCTGACTGCCCTTAACCAACACAAAAACATCCTATGGCGTTCTGCATTAGCATCGAACAGCCCCCGTGATATGCAGCTGTTCAGGGAAGCTAGAAACCATTATACACAGGCAGTTAAAAAAGCCAAGGCTAGCTTTTTCAAGCAGAAATTTGCTTCTTGCAACACTAACTCAAAAAAGTTCTGGGACACTGTAAAGTCCATGGAGAATAAGAACACCTCCTCCCAGCTGCCCACTGCACTGAAGATAGGAAACACTGTCACCACTGATAAATCCACCATAATTGAACATTTCAATAAGCATTTTTCTACTGCTGGCCATGCTTTCCACCTGGCTACTCCTACCCCTGTCAACAGCACTGCACCCCCAACAGCAACTCGCCCAAGCCTTCCCCATTTCTCCTTCTCCCAAATCCATTCAGCTGATGTTCTGAAAGAGCTGCAAAATCTGGACCCCTACAAATCAGCCGGGCTAGACAATCTGGACCCTTTCTTTCTAAAATTATCTGCCGAAATTGTTGCCACCCCTATTACTAGCCTGTTCAACCTCTCTTTCGTGTCGTCTGAGATTCCCAAAGATTGGAAAGCAGCTGCGGTCATCCCCCTCTTCAAAGGGGGGGACACTCTTGACCCAAACTGCTACAGACCTATATCTATCCTACCATGCCTTTCTAAGGTCTTCGAAAGCCAAGTCAACAAACAGATTACCGACCATTTTGAATCTCACCATACCTTCTCTGCTATGCAATCTGGTTTCAGAGCTGGTCATGGGTGCACCTCAGCCACGCTCAAGGTCCTAAACGATATCTTAACCGCCATCGATAAGAAACATTACTGTGCAGCCGTATTCATTGATCTGGCCAAGGCTTTCGACTCTGTCAATCACCACATCCTCATCGGCAGACTCAACAGCCTTGGTTTCTCAAATGATTGCCTCGCCTGGTTCACCAACTACTTCTCTGATAGAGTTCAGTGTGTCAAATCGGAGGGTCTGTTGTCCGGACCTCTGGCAGTCTCTATGGGGGTGCCACAGGGTTCAATTCTTGGACCGACTCTCTTCTCTGTATACATCAATGAGGTCGCTCTTGCTGCTGGTGAGTCTCTGATCCACCTCTACGCAGACGACACCATTCTGTATACTTCCGGCCCTTCTTTGGACACTGTGTTAACAACCCTCCAGGCAAGCTTCAATGCCATACAACTCTCCTTCCGTGGCCTCCAATTGCTCTTAAATACAAGTAAAACTAAATGCATGCTCTTCAACCGATCGCTACCTGCACCTACCCGCCTGTCCAACATCACTACTCTGGACGGCTCTGACTTAGAATACGTGGACAACTACAAATACTTAGGTGTCTGGTTAGACTGTAAACTCTCCTTCCAGACCCATATCAAACATCTCCAATCCAAAGTTAAATCTAGAATTGGCTTCCTATTTCGCAACAAAGCATCCTTCACTCATGCTGCCAAACATACCCTTGTAAAACTGACCATCCTACCAATCCTCGACTTTGGCGATGTCATTTACAATACAACCTCCAATACCCTACTCAACAAATTGGATGCAGTCTATCACAGTGCAATCCGTTTTGTCACCAAAGCCCCATATACTACCCACCATTGCGACCTGTACGCTCTCGTTGGCTGGCCCTCGCTTCATACTCGTCGCCAAACCCACTGGCTCCATGTCATCTACAAGACCCTGCTAGGTAAAGTCCCCCCTTATCTCAGCTCGCTGGTCACCATAGCATCTCCCACCTGTAGCACACGCTCCAGCAGGTATATCTCTCTAGTCACCCCCAAAACCAATTCTTTCTTTGGCCGCCTCTCTTTCCAGTTCTCTGCTGCCAATGACTGGAACGAACTACAAAAATCTCTGAAACTGGAAACACTTATCTCCCTCACTAGCTTTAAGCACCAACTGTCAGAGCAGCTCACAGATTACTGCACCTGTACATAGCCCACCTATAATTTAGCCCTATCAACTACCTCTTTCCCAACTGTATTTAATTTATTTATTTATTTTGCTCCTTTGCACCCCATTATTTATATTTCTACTTTGCACATTCTTCCATTGCAAAACTACCATTCCAGTGTTTTACTTGCTATATTGTATTTACCTTGCCACCAAGGCCTTTTTTGCCTTTACCTCCCTTCTCACCTCATTTGCTCACATTGTATATAGACTTGTTTATACTTTATTATTGACTGTATGTTTGTTTTACTCCATGTGTAACTCTGTGTTGTTGTATCTGTCGAACTGCTTTGCTTTATCTTGGCCAGGTCGCAATTGTAAATGAGAACTTGTTCTCAACTTGCCTACCTGGTTAAATAAAGGTAAAATAAATAAAAATAAAAAAACATTACGCTATAGCTAGCTAGCAATGCAAATAGATTTTTTTGAGATACAAATACTATTACTACACAGATCATACACGTAATGTTCACTAGAAATCCAGCAACATTAGCTAGCGAGCCAGCAAGCTAAAGTTCGCTAGATAGCGAACAGTATGCTTTAACTTGTAATGAAAACGACTTTCTGACTAAATGTATGATATCTGAAAATGTAGCTAGACTTATACATGGATGAACGCTTCACGGCAGCTTGTCTTTCCCGTTTGGTTTGTAACTAGCTACAGCTTGTTTGGCCCATTGTTGTGTCAAGTCACTCCGGTTCACACTGACAGTGTGCAGAAAGTAGTCCATCACATCACTTTTTCCCATTGCTAAATTCTGGGCAGCAATGTTGTTGAGAGCAGTAGCAGCATTTTTGCAGATCTCCATGGCTAATGGTATATCTTTCAAAAAAGCTGTGGTAGCAAGGATTATCTACACATACTGAGCAGCTCATGTTACAGACAGAAGCATGCTACATGGCAGACCAATCTGAACTCATCTCTCCTCATTTCCAGCCCAGCCATTATCTCAGCCAATTAAGCACGTAATTTAGCAATTTTATTCAGATTTACAGATGGCATATACATTTGTTATTAAGTTCACGTTCCAGAAGGTATTTATGTCCCCCAAAAAACACATTTTGATTAAAAAAAAGCAGTGTTTTTATTTATTTTATTTATCCGTTATTTTACCAGGTAAGTTGACTGAGAACACATTCTCATTTGCAGCAACGATCTGGGGAATAGTTACAGGGGAGAGGAGGGGGATGAATGAGCCAATTGTAAACTGGGGATTATTAGGTGACCGTGATGGTTTTGAGGGCCAGATTGGGGATTTGGCCAGGACACCGGGGTTAACTCCCCTACTCTTGCGATAAGTGCCATGGGATCTTTAATGACCTCAGAGAGTCAGGACACCCTTTTAACGTCCCATCCGAAAGACGGCACCCTACACAGGGCAGTGTCCCCAATCACTGCCCTGGGGCATTGGGATATTTTTTTAGACCAGAGGAAAGAGTGCCTCCTACTGGCCCTCCAACACCACTTCCAGCATTGAGTAGCAATGTTGGATATACACCTAGCTTCTTGAAATGGGTCACAAATATAGAATTAAATAATCAAATTATTTAGGATAATAATAGACAAAGAAATATATCTAGAGGATCTCGTCAATAGTGTTGCCAGGAGACACATTGTCAAAACCCAAATGTATAAAACATATACAGTAAATCTTTAATGATGCATTTCCCACTATCTGTTGTGTGTGTATGATTTAGTCATTGACCTCTTGAGAGGTCTCTGAATATGAGATGCACCATGTCCCTGTCGCTTCCTATTTTATATCAAAGAGGTCAATGTAGAAAATGACTCGAAACCAATTTGTGTTACAAAAAAATACTCCTGAGAAAACACTGCGCTTGGTGTTATGTTTGATATGCACAGAGACACTTATCCATCCATTCACTCAGCCACCCCATGAATAGAGAAGTGCTCCGGGAATCGCCGCTGCAGCCGCTGCATCAGTGAGATATGATGCTGGTTGATTTTGATCATTGACATTTGCTTTTTCGTGCATTCCCCGAAAACAACGGCCTCCCTTCCATTAAGAAATTATTCAAATGACCTTCAACGATGCATGTTTTCCTACAGTTTTGTTGTGGGAATATGAGAACGCATAGTGACATCTCAATTACTTATGCAAGGCTCAGACTAGGCCCAGTGGAGGCAATCACCATGTGTGGAGTCCTCAGTCACTCCGAATCAAAGAGGAGCCCGGACAGACACACATAATTCAGACAAGTCAGACAGGATTTGCATACAAAGACAAAAAGCAAAAAAAGAGACAGGGCATAAATAAAAAATGCATCTTGAGTGGGAAGTCAAGGTAGAGTGTGTGTGTGTGTGTGTGTGTGTGTGTGTGTGAGAGAGAAGGTTTGAATTGTTAAAAAAGGGCATAATATGTCATGTTGTATGTGTGGAGTTCCTCAGCCATCACTAGCCCCTAGCTCACAGTGGACCAGACAGTCGTAGTCCGTCTTTATCCCCTTAAACAGAGGGTCCTTCCCCCCTGGAAGTGACACATTGTCTAACGTGTGCTGATGGGGGTGGAGGGATCGGGTGGGGTGTGGATGGGGGGGCAGGCGGAGGTGGAGGGAGGCTACCCGGAGTCACGTCATTAGCGCGTTCGGAGGGAGACGCAGGGCCTCCCTGACACATGTCACGGACAGCAAGCCCAAGCCCACGTATGAACCTGACACACTGCGCATAATTTATCCCGTGACACGATCTGCATGCCGAGTTGTTGATCTGTTGTGTTTGGTTTGGACATGGGCGCTGGCAGGGAAGACAGAGGGGGTCATTATGCAGGTAGCGGTGGGGAGGTGTGGGGGTGAGGTCGGTGGTGGAGGTTAGAGGGGGGTGAGGTGGAGGAGGTGGCAGGAGGGCATCTCCGTACTGTAGCTACACCACACTGAAGGGGTGACACATTTGTCATGTCCAGTAAAAAGTGACATACACAAACAAGCAGAGCCACATATAATACACACACACACACACACACACACACACACACACACACACACACACACACACACACACACACACACACACACACACACACACACACACACACACAAATATATACAGTCACCTTCAAAATTATTGGCACCCTTGATAAAGAATAGCAAAAAACAGAGGATAAAATAAATAATACAATAATAAATAAATAAATTATTGTTGCATGCTAATACAATTGCTCAGATATAGAGCTCTTGTTTAAGTTAAACAACATTCTGAAAAAGATAGGTATCAAAATTATTGGCACCCTAAAGATTCTTAAAAATAAAATCAAACAAAATACAATCTGCATTAACATTCTACTTTTTTAATAACCTGTTGAGTGTAGGGGGCAGTATTTGGATGTTTTGATGAAAAATGTACCCAAATTAAACTGCCTATTTTTCAGGTCCAGAAGCTAGAATATGCATATAATTGTCAGATTAGGATAGAAAACACTCTAAAGTTTCCAAAACTGTCAAAATATTGTCTGTGAGTATAACATATCTGATATTGCAGGCAAAAACCTGAGGAAAATCCAACTAGGAAGTGCCTCTTATTTTGAAAGCTCCTCATTGCATGCCTTCCCTCCATTTAAAGGGATATCAACCAGATTCCTTTCCCTGTGGCTTCCACATGGTGTAAACAGTCTTTAGACATAGTTTCAGCCTTTTATTCTGAAAAATGAGCGAGAACGATCACATCATGTCAGTGGATGGCTGGGTGCCAGCAGAGTTTTGCATGTCAACAGCTTGGAGCAGACATTTTCTCTCTCTCTCCTATTGAAAAAGCTACAATCCGGTTGAAATATTATCGATTATTTATTGTAAAAACAACCTGAGGATTGATTATAAAAAAAACATTTGACATGTTTCTACAAACTTTACGGATACTATTTGGAATTTTCTGCCCCGTCTGCCCCGTCGTGACCGCTTGAGCCTGTGGATTTCTGAACAAAACGCGCCAACCAAATGGAGGTATTTTGGATATAAAAATAAACTTTAAGGAACAAAAGGAACATTTATTGTGTAACTGGGAGTCTCTTGAGTGCAAACATCCGAAGATCATCAAAGGTAAGCGATTAATTTTATTGCTTTTTCTGTTTGTAATGTTTTGTCTGCTGAGAGAGATGTCCTTACATAAACGCTTGGTTTGCTTTAGCTGTAAAGCCTTTTTGAAATCTGGCACGCCAGGTGGATTAACAACAAGCTAAGCTGTGTTTTGCTATATTGCACTTGTGATTTAATGAAAATTAAATAATTTTAGTAATTTAATTTGAATTTGGCGCTCTGCAATTCAGCGGATGTTGACGAAAATGATCCCGCTAACGGGATGGGTGCGCCAAGAATTAAGTTATTCTCAGTTTAAGAAAATGTATTGTGGCCTTCCATGGCTTCCTGTTCCACTGGGGTATGTCATCAATCACCATGGAGAAAGGCAAAGAACTCATAAATGAAAGAGACAAATGGTTGTTGACCTACATATATCAGGCAAAGGGTAATTAAAAATAAATATATATATATATACTCCACATGACCAAAAGATACGTGCTCTTCGACCATCTCATTCCAAAATCATGGGCATTAAATTGAAGTTGGTCCTTCCTTTGCTGCTGTAACAACCTCCCCTCTTCTGGGAAGGCTTACCACTAGATGCTGAACATTGCTGCAGGGGACTTGCTTCCATTCAGCCACAAGAGCATTAGTGGGGTTGGGCCATGATGTTGGGCGATTAGGCTTGGCTCACAGTTGCCGTTCCAATTCATCCCAAAGGTGTGTGATGAGGTTGAGGTCAGGGCTCTGTGTAGGTCAGTCAAGTTCTTCCACACAGATGTCGACAAACCATTTCTGAATAGACCTTGCTTTGTGCACTGGGGAATTGTCATGCTGAAACAGGAAAGGGCATTCCCCAAACTGTTGCCATGAAGTTGGAAGCACAGAATCGTGTAGAATGTCATTGTATGCTGTAGCGTTAAGATCTCCCTTCACTGGAACTAAGGGGTCTATCCTGAACCATGAAAAGCAGCCCCAGAAAAGCAGCCCCAGACCATTCCTCCTCCACCAAACTTTACAGTTTGCACTATGCATTGGGGCATGTAGCATCCGCCAAACCCAGATTCGTCCGTTGGACTGCCAAATGGTGAAGCGTGATTCATCACTCCAGAGAACGTGTTTCCACAGCTCCAGAGTCCAATGGCGGCGAGTTTTACACCACTCCAGCCAAGGCTTGGCATTGCACATGGTTATCTCAGTCTTGTTTGCAGCTGCTCGGCCATGGAAACCGATTTCATGAAGCTCCCGACGAACAGGTCTTGTGCTGATGTATGTGATGGGTTAGGGTGCTGATGATGTTGCTTCCAGAGTCAATTTAGAACTCGGTAGTGTTTCAACCGAGGACAGACGATTTTTATGAGCTATGCGCTTCAGCACTAGGTGGTCCGGTTCTGTGAATATGTGTGGCTTACCACTTCGCGGCTGAGCCGTTGTTGCTCCTAGTCATTTCCACCTCACTATAACAACACATACAGTTGACCAGGGCAGCTCCAGCAGGGCAGAAATTGTACAAACTGACTTGTTGGAAAGATGGCATCCTATGACAGTGCCACTTTGAATGTCACTGAGCTCTTCAGTAAGGCCATTCTACTGCTAATGTTTGTTTTTGGAGATTGCATGGCTGTGTGCTCGATTTTATACAGGTGTAGCTGAAATTCGAAATCCACTAATTTGAAGGGGTGTCCACATACTTTTGTATATATAGTGTACCAGGGCGATATTTAAAAACTTGAAAACATCTGGAACAGTGAAAAATTACCTTGTTAGAGGACGTGTGTGTATTTTGTCCCCACGCTCAGTGAGAAGGATGACTCTTTAGGCAAAGAAAAGTCAAAGGGCCACGGTTGTAGAATTACAGAACTTGGTCGCATCATGGAATCACCAATCCTCTTATTCTACAATTAGAGGCCACCTCCCTGCCAATAGGCTCCCTGGAAAGGTTTCTGTGAACAAAGCCTTTAATTGTGAGCAACCAACAAATGTACACACCTAGAGCTAAATGGCATTGCCACTTCGATTGGAGCCTGGTGCTGTTACCATGTGAAATTAAAATAGAGGTCTTTGGCCATGCACACCAGCAGTATGTTTGGCATCGAGAAAAGAATGCATATGCAGAAAATAACCTCATACCTAATGTCAAATATGGTGGTGGATATTGGATGTTATGCGACTTTTTTGCTTCCCCTGATCCTGGGGAATTGGGTCACTTAGCATCATGAACTCCACCCACTACCAGGACATTGTAAACAAAAACCTGGTTGCCTCTGCTAGGACTCGGAGGCTGAAACTTGGCCACAAGTGGATCTTCCAGCAAGACAATGACCCCAAGCACCAACGTCTCCGTTTCAGCGGCAACTGGTCAATTAAAAAAAATACTCTGATCTTGTAGATTATTTAGGCAAATTTACGAGTTAGGAAAGTATGTATGAATCATACAAAACAGGATTGGAGAGCTTTCGCGCACAAAACATATTGAGGAAACAAAAATCCAGTGCTTTGTTTCATCCTCAAAGTTGCCATATTCAAGTTCAATGCATGAGGCATTGGAAGGTGGAAAACAGTGAACAGATAGGGGTTGAATACAATTCTCACTAATCATGGAACTGTATGACAACTGGCCAGTCCTCGTGAACCATGTGCCAGGCCCCAGGTTTAAACTGCTACATGTGGTCTGAGTTCTATCATGATTAAGAAAAAGGCTGCATGTACCAAATGATTTCACAACCTTTAGCCTAATATGATCCATTATTGCTGGCAACCCTCAGGAAAATCTACATGGATGTGACAAAATAAAGAAAGGCAAACGGAATGGAATGGAATGATGCAAAATGTAGGCTACAAAATTAAGGAAACTTACATTAAATTAGAAACTGGATGGTTCAAGTCCTGAATGCTGATTGGCTGACAGCTGTGGTATGCCACGGGTATGACAAAACATTTATTTTACTCTAATTACCTTGGTAACCAGTTTATAATAGCAATAAGGCTCCTCGGGGATTTGTGGTATATGACCAATATACCACGGCTAAGGGCTGTGTCCAGGCCCTCTGAGTTGCGTTGTGTGTAACAACAGCCCTTAGCCATGGTACATCGGCCATATACCACACCCCCTCGGGCCTTATTGCTTAAGTGACAGTTACAGTATAAGTGTATGTGTGTATTACTGATGGTGGCTCCTGATAGTGGCTAATATTTAACAAAATATTTAAAATATAAATGATAACAATTGAATCCCAGCAAATTATGATTAGAATTATAAAATGATAGCCTATGACATGTCATGTTAATATGACAGCGGGTTCGCTCGACCTTATTCATGGTTTCATCGCACGTAAAGGTGGTGGAGTTCTAGAGGAATTAAGTCAAGAATGCATCTTTCTGTGGACTCACCCCTGACACACCTTCTTAAATCTCCACCCTAAAACGAATAGTGGGTGAATAGCAAGCTATTCTCACGCCTAAATTCAAGGTCAGAGTACACGTAGAGAGAAAAGTGCATAAAAAAATGGAAGTTCCATTTACGCGCGCTTAACTCGGGTCAAAATCCCCCCTATAGAGCACTGCATTTCAATGGTCATCGTCTGCTTTGAGTGCCTTCTGAATGTCTTGATATAAAATGAATACCACCCCTTGCTGTAATAATACCTCAGACTATTCCATTCCATTCCCCTCCACTTCTGTTTCACTCTATTTCACTCTATTTCACTCTATTTCATCTCTGCTCCAGTGACTGACTGACTGAAGTGTTTATTCAGACATCACTGTGTGTTCATACGCATTTTTCCATTATGGCTGTACTCAACATCCCCACCCCCCGTCCCACCCCCCAATTCCCCCCCTCCCCCGCCATCATGTTTACATGAATTATGCATATGAGCAGTCTCATTAGAGAAACCCCTCCCATGTCACACGGCTAATCCTTGTCGTTGCCCCAGTAACCAGATTAGAGGGAGTAGGGATAGGGACCTCGGGGGCCGGTTTGGTCAGACCCAGGCCCTTGATGTATAGAGATGTGGGGATGTGGTGGGCCTCAAGGCCTGAAATAGAAGGCCACAGTCCTAGCACCTGTCCACTGCTGTTAGCATGTTAGCATAGATAATAGGAGCTAATAGGAAATGTGACCCTCCATTTGCTGGTTTGCCCAACATTATGGAGGGTATTTTGTAAGCCTTAACACTTCGGTCTGTTTTAAGGCTTAACTATAATTTGCGGTCAATTCCATTTCAATGATAAAAAGGCCATTTCATTGACCCCAACCCTGGTAGCTACAGACTTAACGCATGGTAACTCACATTACCATGATGTTTTTACAAACATAACTTTGGACAGTATTGTTTTTGTACAGAAAGTACATTAAAACAGGGGCCACAAGTGGGGTGACGATGACACATTGGGAAAGTGTAGACTCTGTGACAGAAATGGTCCATTTCGTGAGTGCACCGTGGATGTTTAGAGTCTATTAATTGTATAGCGCCATGTGGGATTATCCATCTGTTTAAAGGTTAACTGCCTTCTCAGTTGTGAAATGTGCGTTTTTAACACAGCGGCGCTGCTCCATGACAAGCCGTCTTGTCTCTTGACGCGTCAATAACGTTTTGTATTTGTCTGAACAGAGAAGGAATAGAGTTTAAACTGCATCTGAGCAAATTGGACGATTCTGATGGTCCCTAGAAGGCTATCGCTCTCTTCAGAGCCATGTTGATATCCTACTCTTCACGGCGACATTATAAATAACCATGCCTTGTAACAGATCTGCTGCCTGTCTGTGCATGGCCAGACAATCCACTTAATGGCCACATTGATGGGGGCCTCATCACCAGAGTGATGGAAGGAGGGGAACTGCTAGTGTCTGGGGTTTGATTTAATGGACTGCTTGTCACATCCCTGTCACTTTTACTGGATAATTCTACTTCACCCTGTCAGGTGAATGTGTGTGTGTGTGCGTGCGTGTGTGTGGGGGGGGGGGGGGGGGGGGGGGTAGAATCTTGTAATATACTGTAATTAATTGAACAGACACATTTTTTTTTACCAGTATTATCACCTGACAATCCCCAGAGAGGTAGAGACAATGATTCCCATGGTGAGTATGCCTGACCACAAAACTCGACCTTCGGCCCAGTAAGTCTGAGGGAACTCGGAGGGGAGCACTATTTAAGGAATACGGCGCCATTTCGGACGCAACCTGTGTGGCTGCTCCAACATCCTTCCCTATGTAGAGCCAGCCAGCCACGGAGTGCCACAGACACTGACGAAGGCATGGAGAAACACATGCCAAAAAAAGGCCCTACTGCCACCCTCACTCTCACATCGCGACAATGATAGGCTGTCATCACACAGCGCTCAGCAACGTCACCCACAACATGAGCACCCACACACGCACGAAGGAGCACATGTACACACACATGTACACACGTCTACGCACGCACACACGCCCGCGCGCGCACACACACACACCAACGACCCACGGCTGTGAAAATCCGCACCAGTCTGACAACAGTGACAACCAAGACACCCTTGTCACTTCAGTTATTTTTACACCAGGCCTGACAACACATCAAAACTCCCTCTCGTAAGGGAAACAATATAAGACCACTGCATCAAGCATCAGGCCCATTAAACGCTATGTATGTGTCACACAGAACATCTTATTATGCATTATCTGATATACCCAATTAAGTTAGAGGTGTGGTCTAACTCATGTTACTATGTAATGGTAGTGGTACCCTATTGAGTGTTGGAATGTAGAGATAATATTCTGGTCCAGCTGAAAACAACAACATCACTACATCCTGGATTGCGATCCCTGTAATGGTGATCAGTTTGCATGGGTTGGGATGCACTAGAGATAATATCTGTTCAGACTGTGTGTATGTCTGTCTGTGTGTGTGTGTGTGTGTGTGTGTGTGTGTGTGTGCATGCATGTGTGTGTGAATGCGTGCCTGTGTGTGTGTGTGTTGAGGTCTCAGGCTGGCAGGCGAGGGGTTAAGTCTCTGGCCCTGGCCGCTGTCAGGAAGCAGACAGCTGCTTTGTGATGCGCTTGATTGGCGGCCTCCGGCGCTGAGATCAGTGGCTGCGCCGTGTGATATGTGCCATTTTGGCCTGCATGTGATGTGCAGTGCAGTTTGTCCGTGGCGTCGCATAAGGAAGCCTTGGAAGTATTGTTGGCTGTCACTCAAAGAGGATGTGGCAGCTCAAAATTCGACACCTGGGTTTTTCTCTTCAAAGAGCTCCCATCTTCATTTGATGCTGTCTTCCTCATCGGAAAAATAAGGTAATAAAATGAGACCCAAACATACAAACCCTAAAAACATTCACATGGCTTTCAGAAGGTTTTCACACCACTTGACCTTTTCCACATGTTGTTGCTTTGCAGCCTGAATTTAAATGTGATTAAATATATATTTTTGTCACTGGCCTACACACAATACCCCAAAATGTAAATAAAATCACATTATTTCCAAGTGAATGAAATATTTTTAGGCTGAAGTGTCTTGAGTCAATAAATATTCAACCCCTTTATTCAGCAGCAAAAATGATACGTTACATGGACTTACTCTGTGTGCAATAATAGTGTTTAACGTGATTTTCTAATGACTATCTCATCTTTGTACCCCACACACACAATTATCTGTACGGCCCCCCAGTTGAGCAGTGAATTTTAAACACATATTAAACTACAAAGATCAGGGGGGCTTTCTAATGCCTTGCAAAAAAAAGGGCACTTATTGGTAAAAAATAATAAAAAGCAGACAGTGAATATCCCTTTGAGCATATTGAAGTTATTAATTACACTTTGGATGGTGCATCAATACATCCAGTCACTACAAAGATACAGGCGTCCTTCCTAGCCGGAGAGGAAGAAAACCGCTCAGGGATTTCACCATGAGGCCAATGGTTACTTGACCTCATGGTATTTTTTTTTTTTAAGTTACAGAATTGAATGGCTGTGATAGGAGAAAACTGAAGATGGATCAACAGCATTGTAGTTACTCCACAATTACTAACCTAATTGACAGAGTTAAAATAAGGAATCTTGTACATAATGAAAATATTCCAAAACATCCATCCCGTTTGCAACAAGGCACAAAAGTAATACTGCAAAAAAAATGTGGCAAAGCATTCAGCTTTTGTCCTGAATACAGTGTTGATTGGGGCTAATACAATACAACACATTACTGATTACCACTCTCCATATTTTCAAACATAGTGGTGGCTGCATCATGTTATGGGTATGCTTGTAATCATTAAGGACTGGGGAGTTGTTCAGGATACAAAAGAAATGGAATGGAACTTTTAAGCACAAACAAAATTGTGGAGGAAACCTGGTTCAGTCTGCTTTCCTCTGTACACTCGGAGATTAATTTACCTTTCAGCCCAAGGCAACATGTACACTTGAGTTGCTTACCAAGAAGACGGTTTATGTTTCTGAGTGGCCGAGTTACAGTTTTGACTTAAATCTGCTTGGAAATCTCTGGCAAGACTTTAAAATTGTGGTCTAGCAATAATCAATAACCAATTTGACAGAGCTTGAAGAATTTTGAAAAGAATAATGGGCAAATATTGAATAATCAAGTTGTTCAAAGCTCCCACAGACTTACCCAGAAAGACTCACAGCTGTAATTGCTGCCAAAAGTTATTCTAACAATGTATTGACTCAGTGGTGTGAATACTTAAGTACATTGCATATGCTGTGTTCATTTTCAATAAATCTGCAAACATTTCTAAAAACATGTTTTTACTTTGTCATTATGGAGTGTTAGATGGATGAGAGAGAAAAAAACAATGAAATCCATTTTGAGTTTAGGCTGTAACGCAGCAAAATGCAGTATAGCTGTTTTACTCAACGGTCTCCATAATATATTTTCTACACCACGTTAAATTTTTTGAGAAGAAAGTCAGTGCTCAGTCAGTCTAATGGATTAAACAAAGAGGACGTAACAATGTCAATAAACATCCCAGCTAGCAATGAGGAATTGGCCCAGATGTGGCCCGGAACTGATTGAATCGACCCGTGTGTCGGACTCGGCCCGGACTCAAAATGGATGACTGCCAAGAATCGGCCCAAGTACATCAGGCTGTTTCCGTCTACCGGAATTCACCCTACTTTGCCGGCGTTTTACCAGCATCCCCCCAGAAGCGGCCTGATGCAAATTTAAATAAATGTATACAAAATTACCAGATTTAGTCATTCTAAATATGACTATTTTATACATGCAAATTATACCCATCCACAAAAATTATTTTGTGTTGGAGGACACACCATACACCTGGTGACCATGTCAGCATGCATGCACCTGGCCCATCACAGGAGACACTACAGACCTCCTGGCCAGCCAAACCCTCCCCTAACACTGGGCCAATTGCAATTGAGTCACTTCATGGGTCTTCTGGTCACTGCCAGCACAGGTTTTGAACCAGCATCTGAAGTGACACAGTGTGCATAGTATTGCAGTGTCTTAGACCACTGCGCCACTTGGGAACTTCCATCTACAACATTTTTAATGCATTTTTAATGCTTATCAATTGCCTTGCAGTGTGCATTGCCTTGCAACTAAAATACCATGCAGGACTCTTAAATGATATCATTGAAATGTTAATTGTATTTTTTTATCACAGAAACATTGAGGAAAATATGGAAAAATAAATAAATAGTGAAATGTTATTTATATGAAGCAGCCCCTGTAATCATCTGCCAGAGAGTAGCCACAATCGGCCCATGCCCCAAGTAATACATTTGGGTTAGATAACTCACACCGGAATCAGCCAAGCTCAATCCCCGCATCCTAGCCATAAGTAATACTGCCGAAGGCAGCCCAGACTCGGGCCACATGACGTCGGCCGAGACTGACTCTCAGCCGAGTGCCCCGACGATCAGCCGGAATCAGCCCAGATCCCCTGTGCTAGCTGGGATGTTGACAATAAACATATTCTTGTCAATAAACGTACTGATTCATCACACATAAAGAAGAGTGTAGGCCATATGCAGGGCGAGAAAACAGAAATGCTAATCGCTAGCTACTGGGCCACACTCCAGGGAAAACAATGCCCTTGCTGTTAGCCTCCTGTTAGCTCTGACAGAATGGGATTAAACACAGTGTGTAAAATGTTACAGTTCAGAACAGCCCTTTGTACATTTTGTGACAAAATAGTCAAATTAAGTCTTTACCCCATGCAGCTCTACCCTTTCCCTCCTCTTCCCTCTTTGTTTTTAGCCTGGAGCTAGTTAGCGGGGAGAGGCGTCACAGGCAGCCAGCGGAGGTCAGCTATGCCTGCAGGCATGAAGGCCTTCAAGTCTGCGGCCTCTCATCTGGCCATTTAACACAACATAGAGGGACTAGATGGATACAGCAACAAGGAAGTAACACTACAACATCACACTAAACCGCAATTAGCAGAACAAAATCTCACCCAAATAATGGCATTGTTTAGTATGAAGCTATTGATCCCTACATGGTTGAATGCCTGTTTGGGATAAATGTAAATTGAAGTGCTGTATGTACAAATTATAGGAATAGACATGTATTAATATTTTTATGGTCATAGCTCTTTAAGCAACTGCTTAATACAGTATCCAATCTATGTGGCTTTTGCTTCTTTAACTGAAAACAAAGGAAGATCCAAATCAACATATTTTTTTCCCCTGGAGATTGTCACCATTGTCACCTTTAACTAAATGTGTTTCACTGGAGGATATTTCCATGGAGTCACAGTGGCATCTATCCTCTGTCTGACTGTCTCTGGAGGTGCTTGAAGCGTTTATCCAGCAGAACTGACAGAGAGAAGGCTTTAATTAGCAAGCCTACTCTTTATATTGCATAACATACTGTACTGTCTGTCTGAACGCTAGATAGTAATATTCATTCACTGATGTTTTTGAAGGACCAGTTGGAGAGAGCGTAGCTCCTCATTTACACCACATAATTAAAAGCAAATGACAATTCCACTTGCCGATTTAATTAACCACTTTAGATAAAGCAAACACACACACGCGCACGCACGCACGCGCACACACACACACACACACACACACACACACACACACACACACACACACACACACACACACACACACACACACACACACACACACACACACACACACACACACACACACACACACACACACACATACACATACACATATACACACATACACACATACACAGACACATAGATACACACAAATAGGTCAACCACGAGGGTTATTTAACCACGTAATATTTCAACTAGGAGCTTAATGATTTGGATATTATTCAAAGGGTAAACCGGCCTCATCTCGCTCCATTTTGACGTCAGTCAACTTGACATCATGTAAATACTCTTTCAAGCTCGGATTTCAATATTTTTCCCCCTCCAATAATTTGCGAGTTCTCCTCAGTGTTAACGATGAAGGGTTTAATTCATCATAACAGTATTCGTACAACCTCTAATTAGCGGCAACACTCGTACAACAATGCCGCTGTTATCTCAACATGCAAATGAGCTCTCAGTCTGTTACGTGTGCTAATTTTATGAAACGGGCGATAACTAACGCCTGCGTTAATCTCCTCTGCATTTAACCCCGGTTACTTTTTAATCCGCCATCCATAACAAACAAACAACCAATAATCCTATTACCGGCTTGATGATTCTCTTTTTATTTATTTTTTATTTTTCATTGAATTTAATCTCAATTAGAGGCAGAAAAACCTAGACAGACTGACTGCACTTGACAGGAAGTACTTTTCCCTCTTTCTTTCTCAGTTTGATGGATAAGCCGTGGGTAAGTCTCAGTCTCTTTTCTCTCCTCTGGCTGTTCATGTTGAGATTCAGTATGAGTGAAGCTGCATCACATGTACACACACATACAAGGACACACATGCACATGCACCCACACAGGCACATGCACATGCACATGTACACACACGCAAGCACAGACATGCCTGCACGCACACGCACACAAACCCATACACTCCCTCCCTGTGCTGAGGGAGTCTGAGACGCTGGCCTAGGTTCACTGACCTTGTCTGTATTGACAGGTCCTGCTATTAGGGGTCAAGGCGGTTAGGAGTCCCTGTGGTTAAATTACTGAGAGATGAATGCTGCATGCTTCACTGTGTGCCACTGTCTGTGTGCATCTCTCTGTAACACTCTACCTATTTATGGGCTTGTGGGTGTGACTGAGTAAATGTCACTAAAGGTATGTATGCTAGGGTTTATTACATTGTAATTTGACAATGTGGCTGTGGCTATTGTTCTTCATGTTTGATAATACTAACACGTTGCAGTAGTTGAGAGTTAGTGTTGATGTTTGACTGTTTGATTTTATTTGACTGTTTGTCTGAGAGAGTACTTTTATCTTAGTGCACTTTGCAAGAGATTCAACTGATGAAAATGGACAACGACAAAGCATCTTCAATACAACTGAGATTGACTGCTTCGTGTGCGTTCCCTTACTAAACAAACGCGTCATATTTGCAGTTTCACATGTGAAAATCAAATGATCACATCTGAAATCGATATTTTTTTCTCTCACTTGTTGAGTTGAAATTTCACATGTGAAACCAGATTTTCACATTATTAACATTTTGAGTTCACACGTTAACACCACTTTTTCACATGTAAGTAGAAAAACATGTTCTAACCTCACATGTGAATTGCAGTTTTACATGTGAAATTTGCAGTTTCACTTATTAAAAACTTTCACTGCATATCTAATTTTCACATGTGAACATTTTTAACATGTGAAACCACGTATTTGGTGTTAACATGTTGCAGTAACAATGTTTCCACCAGTGGAATTAGAGTGACCACATCTAAAAAAGCCCAAATACAGGACAAGGGAACGATTTAGCAGGACATTCGCGTGACAGTGGGTAGAATGCATTTTTGCGGGGCAGGTTTACTGAATCACGCTCAAATGGCGGCATAGTTCTGCTGCATGAAGGTCACTACCTGTTAAAGGGGCAATCCTTAGTTGCTACATCCATTTTTTGGACTTAATGATATGTACCCATTGATTCTTGAAGAATATAACGCATAAATGCCTCATCATTTTGGTTCAACTGTCGCACCCCACCAGAACCCAAAATGTAAGCTAGTTTTACTCCAATGTAAACAACCACTGCATAGCCCCAAAAACATGGCTAAAACAATCATTTTGATATCATGGATGGTCAGTCCTTGCATCCATAGCGTTTCATTTGAGAGTGGTTGCATTTCTCCAGCCCCGTCCCTCAGCTTTTTACTGAAGCTGTGGCAAGGAGGACACTTTGTTGATACTTCAATGAAGGTGTGCTGCTTTAAGGACCTTAAATAGAGTCATAGTGTTATTATATGGTGCCGTTAAGATCAAGCGAAACATTTGAAGCCGAGAACAACATTGTAAGTATTGCAAACAAAAATTATGATATTGAAAGCAAAACATACACCCGAAAGTATTGATAGCGAAACAAAATATTGCAAGGAAATAATTTTGAAATGCAAGAACAAATATATTGTAGATGGATGAAAAAAAAAAAAACGTTATAATTTTTTATGCAATTTTCCTTATCTTTGGTTATGTTACCCTGGCCTTTGCTGCCTCATTTCGTGTTGCTCATTCCAGCAAAATGCTGGTTTGCCTTTGAACCTAAGCAGGGTCTCTCCTGGTTGGTCCCGGGATGGAAGACCAGATGTAGCTGGAAGTGGTGAAAAAGAAATGTGTCAAACGTGATTTTGATTTGATTTTTTTCATGTGATTTCATTTGTAAGGGTGGGGTTGCATCAGAGTATCACTGAGTGTGTGTGCCGTGATTGTGTGTTGTGACAGGTCATTTTCATTGACCTCATCCGAGAGTACACCAGCCCTCTTTTATGTTCACCCCCCGCCCCACACACCAAATCTGCCACCACAATTAAGGTCTGAATGAGCTTCACTGAGCATCATTACCTGTTGACACCAGGCGATGAGGTGATATGACATGCTGCTAGTCTGGCTAACTAGGTCAGACTGTACAATTACCAGGCTTTTGGAGGGCTCAGGGGCTGGGGGGGGGGGGGGGGGGGGGGGGGGGGGGGGGGGGCGTTTTCAGGGAATGGTGGTGAATGGGGGGCTTATAGGAGGGATATGGTGGATTTAAGTTGTGTGATATGGCTTTGGAGACATCTCCTATCAAGCCCAGGAGCCATTCTCCTGAAGATGTAATGACATCTCATAATTAGCATCATGTCCCAACTTGTCTGCTGCTTTTAACTGTCACACTGTATTTGTGGTGAGGCTGGCCAATTCCAGAAGAGATGGGGGAGGGGCTATACAGTGAAATGAATAGACACTCATGTGATCTGTCACATCCCACTGGTTATTACGTAGTGTCTGGAGGAATGTAGCTAACAAACTGTTGATGACATGGCACTCAAAGTCATCTGGAGGAACCATAGGAAACCATTTCAGATGTAGGTAATATGTTGGTTAAATGAATTTGACATATTGGTTATATGTCACCTTAGGTATATGTAAACCTACCTTTTAATTTATTTTTTAACTAGGGAGGTCAGTTAAGAACTAATTCTTATTTACAATGGCGGCCTACCCCGGCCAAACCCTAACCCGGACAACGCTGGGCCAATTGTGCGCCGCCCTGTAGGACTCCCAATCACGGCTGGTGGAGATACAGCCTGGAATTCAACCAGGGTCAGCACTGAGATGCAGTGCCTTAGACCGCTGCGCCACTCGGGAGTCCCCCACCTCTCTTCGTTTGTTTATGAATTCTCGATCTCAACACAATATGATGATATAGCATGTCAAAGATGAGCCACAGCAACAGTTTTATTTTTGTTACTCTTCAAAATAGAACCTGGAAATGAAATTGTTGTCTCTTTGCTGTCATACAATTTCACAATTGTAAGCATTTCACCGCCTTAATGTAATTCGACATTTCAAATAGCTTCCACCTATGCCTGTACCTACACTTCTAGGACTCATGTTATCCTTATTTGTGTCAAACCATCTCTCCCACACCATCACTTTCCTGTCCCATATTGAAGGAAGCAATCTACCTGTCAAAGCACAAAAATAAACCCCAATGCAAGTCGTTGGGTTCTATCTATCTATCTATCTATCTATCTATCTATCTATCTATCTATCTATCTATCTATCTATCTATCTATCTATCTATCTATCTATCTATCTCTCTCTCTCTCTCTCTCTCTCTCTCTCTCTCTCTCTCTCTCTCTCTCTCTCTCTCTATCCAACATGCCTTTTTAATCCATCTCTATATGATTCCTCTGCTCTCTATCATAAATCTCTTGCTGTCCTGCCTTATATATAATGTATTTGCAAAGAGAAGGAATAGAGGTGACAGAGTCAGTAGTTACTGATCAAACATCGTACCTGGAGGCTAACTGGGAATCAGGGCCCCACTGACAGGGCCTACAGGGAACAAGTGTATGAGAGGGAGGGAGAGAGGGCGGAGGGATGGAAAGGGGGATGGCTAGAGGGAGAGAGGGAGGATAAAGGGGAGAAAGAGAGAGAGGGAGTGGATAGAGAGGGAGAGACAGAGGGATGTAGAGGGTGGCTATACATACTGTAAGGGGTTATGGATTGCTGGGTGTGTGAATAAATCACTATTGTACAGGCTAATCTCTCTCACTCACTGGCAGGGTAAATACTTTGCTTATAGATCCAATACACGCCTCACTCTCTGCAGCTTGTTGGGCACGCTCAGTAGGCACAAGGCCTCTCCGAGACACTACACCTGCTCCTTTAAATCATCCCTCGTTCATTCTCTCATCTTTTTTCACTCAATCCTTTCCACAGAGAGGTGGATGAGGCTCTTCGTAACGGATAGGGCTGAGACAGACAGTGTACTTTCCCTCCCTCCCTCCCTCCCTCCCTCCCTCCCTCCCTCCCTCCCTCCCTCCCTCCCTCCCCCCTGTCTGTATATTGATAGATACTCTAATTTTTTCATTGTGCATAATGTTATGGAGAGGTATATTTCAAATACCTTCTTTTCCTGTAGCTTGGCTCCAGCTTGGCTGCATTTGGATGTCCCTCTCCACACCCCATCATTGTAACTGCAGGGTAAAGACATCCCTCTCCTCTTTTCCCCCTCCCTCCCTCCCTCGCTCCCTCAGTAATCTGGCCCTGTCTCTAAATGTGGAGGTGCTGCTGCTCGGGCTTGATTGAAACAAACGGCTGCTGATTGCTGATCAGCCAGCTGTAAAGGCTGGCAAGGATATGAGCTAATGAAAAAAATGGACCTGATTTGAGAGGCACAGAGCGTCGCTCACCCCTGCTTGCCCCTGTCCCCCTGCTGCCCCCCCCCCCCCCCCCCCCATTGCCCATCATTGTCAGCCTGCCTTCCCCTAGAGCGAAGGGAAGGGAGGCAGTGTGACTGTGTTTCTAGCACTGGCTAGCCTCGACACATGGAGACAGAGCGAGGGAAGCTACCACTGTCTAGCTGGTTGTAATGGCAGTGTAAGGGCTGACTGGGGAAGTGACATGGAGGAATGAGTGAGCCCACGAGGACATTATAGGGTCAATCGTTGTGGCTGTGAGGCCTTTCTATCCCGCCTGTACAGCTCTGGGTTAGAGAGGCCCTCTAAAACAATTGTCAATGCGTTATTCACTTAGCTTAGCTGTAGTGGTTTACCAAACAACTATTTGGCACAGATAACATAATACGTTGCTTTTATTAATTGGTTGGAGGTTCTAACAAAAAAAAAATATGATTTTGGTTGGTGTCAGACCTACTGTGCTGCATGTTATCCTTGTTACAGCTCATTACTGGCATGGCCATATTGCCATTGTCACTCTATCGCTAATGAAATGTTTAGTAAGATATTTAACCAAAACGGGAGTCCTCCGAATGTCTTCACATCTTGTAGACGCTTCGATAGTCTTGCTGATGCCCCCTTTCCAGTTCCACTACACACCCACAGACGCCCACTGGCCCCTCATCTAGCAGAGTCGGCGCTAAACCGGGCCATAATGGCCGGTGGCAAGCCATTCGGATTGGCGATAACACATATACACATGTGGGGGAAAAAAATCAAGGCAGTGAATTAAAGTCCAATGACCCTGTGTACACAGAATTAGCCATGAGATCATGGCTGCGTTAGGCTAGTGTATAATAACACAAAAACACTTTTTTAAAATTGAGCCTCATTATTAGAGCAGGGAGAGGAGTGGGAAGAAGCCAAATGATTTTCCTTTTACCTCCCCTTTTCCCTCCTTTTCTTTGACAGCAGCAGTAAATTAAGAAAGTGGTGATATTTAATACCTTTTAACCTCCCCGAGACAGTTTTCTGATCAATTATGTGAGCCGGCTGTAATTGTTAGCCGGGTTAATGATTCTACATGTGAGAGTGGTGCGCCAGCCAGCCGGCCCCTAAGATGGAGGCCTGAGTGCAATTACCTTAAACACCTCAAGTGTACTGGTGTCTGGAGAGGACATTACAGAGAGAAAGTAGGGGGGGGGGGGAGAGAGAGAGAGAGAGAGGATACTAAATAATACTGAACGTGTGCATAAATGTGTTTGGATACTTGTGTACGTATACTGTATGTGCACTATGCATCTTTACCAAATGTCTCTGTGTGTGTATATGTCTATGTGATCAGTATGTGTACGGGCGTGCATGTGCGCACGTCCGTGTGCTAAACAGGGTAATAGTGGAATGACACCTCTTCCGTTCCTTTATTGAACAGCTCATGAGGGTGTCCCTCCATGCCTGCGCCGTGTGTACATCTAGCCAGGCAATTTAAGAACATTAGACCTTGTGAAACCGCGGGCCGGGGCCTGACAGCCCTCCAAACACTAAATAAATCAAATTTTTATTGTGTAGGAAGCTGGGTAGCTCCGCTGCACATGAGAGCGCTTTTTAAAGTGAGCACGTTTCAATACAACACCCGCGTTCACTGTCCGGCCCCCTCATGTGTGAGAAAACATGTTTCCAGACACATTTGGAATCTTAAACGGGACATTTTAACACCGAACCCCTCAGACTGTGGTCTCCACGGGGTTAGAGGCATACCTCTGTGTGGGTTTGGCATTCTTTCTGTAGATTGTGGAACCGTTTGTGGAACCGTCTCTCTATTGAGAGAGATTTGAGTGTGGTAGAAGATGTGGTAGAATATATAATAAAATGTTTTTTTTCCTTGCCATACAACAGTAAGAGTAACAGTTGGTGGTGTTGAATGACTGTAGGACGTGCCGCCCACCACCGACACAGAGGAGGGTGACACGGTCTGACCTCCTATCCGTATGTCTGTCAGTGTGGAGGCTGGCTGAAGGCAGATGAGGAGGAGACGATGAGGTAAAAGTCCAAGCATAGTTTACAATGCACCAAGACTCCACGCAAATATAAAGCACAAGGCATCTAACTCGTTTCTGCTGATATGGGAATGAAACCAAAATACACTGAGTGTACAAAACCATTTCCGTGACATAGACTGACCAGGTGAATCCAGTTGAAAGCTATGACTTCTTATTGATGTAATTTGTCAAATCCACTTCAATCAGTGTAGATGAAGGAGAGGAGACAGGTTAAAGAAGGATTTTAAAAGCCTTGAGACAGTTGAGACACTGATTGTGTGTGTATGCCATTCAGAGGTTGAATGGGCAAGACAAAAGAGAAGTGTCTTTGAACGTGGTATGGTAGTAGGTGCCAGGCGCACCGGTTTGAGTGTGTCAAGAACTGCAGCGCTGCTGAATTTTTCACACTCAACAGTTTCCCGTGTGTATCAAGAATGGTCCACCACCGAAAGGACATCCAGACAACGTGACACAACTGTGGGAAGCATTGGAGTCAACATGCGCCAGCATCCCTGTGGAATGCTTTCCACACCTTGTCGAGCACACACCCGGACAAATTGAGGCTGTTCTGAGTGCAAAAGGGGGTGCAACTAAATATTATGGCTGCAGGTATGGTGGTTGGCGGCGTGTCCAAACCATAGGTGCCATCTTGAATTAGGCCCATTGTTGGAAGAGAGCATTGTTTGCTCCTTTTTCCCCTCCCATATTCCAAACTGCTTTAGGGGAAAATAGAAATTGAATTGTTTAGAGCCATCCATTGGATTATTACTGTAGACCTGGGATTTCATTGAGATTAATTTTTTTTAAATTTTTTGTATTTTTTTTCCCAGCAGATTATAGAGCCATATTTTGTTAACACGCAAACGTCACATGCGAGTGATGCGAGCTCATCCCGGTACCAAAAAGCTCTGTAGCAGGATAGCTAACGCTAAAGTCGGGACCTTGACAAACTTAACAGTGAGCGAGTGATGACCGTGAAAACACACAAGGCTGATGGCTATAGCTATGTTCAACCAGTTGATTGTTCTTCTGCCTTTATCTAGCTCTGTTTGTGATAGTTTACCTTGCCTCACAGGCTTGCTAGGTAATCCATCCTCTGACGACATCTGTAGACACTAACCTTTGCGGACACTAACCATCTGATAGCGTGTTTTTTTTTCTCCTTGCGTGAGCAGCATTTGAAGTTGCACGTGACGTAAACAAAGAGCTTTCTGGTCCTAAAGCTTTCGTGACGTGGCCGGGTTAATGGGTCTATACTTCCTTGGATTTGAACGTGGACTTCCTTTCAAAGACTGAACCAGAGGTTCTGGTAGGACTAAGGCTCGTTGGATTTGATTGATTGATTGATTCATTTGTTGCTTATGTTGAACCACCTTTTCTTTTATCCCTGGTAAGGTTGCGGGTAATGCAAGCTCGTCACAAAGAGGAATAGTCGAGTGGAAGCAGCACAGATGAGGATGAGAGGAAGACACAACTTGACTTTGTCCGCCTGGCCTCGTGATGGTCGAACTGGCGGTCCTCCACTATTCTCCCTCTCGTCCCTCCGTCATTGTGGAATGGCCATGATAGACGTGCCATGATTTACCATCTGAGGGATGGGGGTGATCTGCACAGCAGATGTTTTAGACATTCTGACCATTTTTTTTTATCTTGAGCTAGGAGGGCAGAAAGGGGATCGAATTAGAATTGATGGAGTGAATCTGCGGAGTTGCATACAAGCAACCGTTGATCTTTCCTGAGGCCTGTGTTTGTCTGGAAGGTGAGTGATAGCTGTTAGGAATGTGTTGGCGAGGACAAGAAAATATATTTGATTCACAACCAAATTCGTTTGGTACACACTGAGACACGGACATACGCACATGGGGACACACACAGACCAATCCCTTCCCCTTGCCCCACCCTCTCTGAGCAGGACTGTTGGTCAGATGCTGACCCAACAGCAGACCATACCAATAGTTTCTTCTTCCTGTTTACTAATAGAAAATTTGCCAGCTGGGTCACATTCATTTCCCTCTTTCTCTTCCACAGGCTCTGGCCTTCAAAGCAAGCCTGTTTATCATTAACTTGGTCATTTGGTAATTTAAACAGATTTTTACCTGAACAACAACCTCTCCCTCATCCCTGAACACCAACCCATACACTACACAGCTTAACAGAGCAAGTGCTCAATTAGTCTTCTACTTCTGTGCTCAGTCCTTTTCGATGGCTGTGGAGTGGGGCTTTTGTTTGTCGAAATGTGAGCAGAAAGCACTTTGGAGCGGCTCCACGGACGGCTGTAGCTAGCTAGCTGGGTGACAATGGAGGTGTTAGAGGAGGCAACACACACACACACACACACACACGCACACACACACACACACACACACACACGAACACACACACACACACACACACACACACACACACACACACACACACACACACACACACACACAGAGAAAAATACCCATTCCTGTTTTTTCCTTTTAAAACCTGGCTCAAATCTGCTTTTTTCCAGAAATTAGCCATCTGTGCTGTCCGTGAGTGACAATGTTCATATCAATCCTTGAGCACCCCGTCTGCACACACACACAGACACACACACACGTGTGCGCACACAAACACACAAGAATGTGCACGAAGGAACGCAGGCATGCACACAAACCCATCTAATGTGCATCAACACAACTGATATCTGGCTACTGGAGAGGTAGGGTAAGGATGTTAAGTGAACCACAAGCAGATTCATTTTGGACTGACTATGATAGCCACACACAAACACACACACACTTGCAGACGCGAGCACACACACACACAAACACACACACACACACACACACACACACACACACACACACACACACACACATTTATACTCACCACAAATAGATACACACACACCCACACACACACGCAGCGTTCCTTTAGGACAAAGATGGCTGGTGGTTAATGAATCCTTTTTTTAACAACATTAGATTGAAAAATGAGCTGCACTAGACCGTGCGTATTTTTCCCCACTCTCCTTCTTTTCTGTTAAGCTTGAATTTCGATGAATGGCTTTCATCAACAAACTGCATCTCATTAGGAGCGATGATGTGCCGTATGCTGATCATCATCATCTGCGAGTGGACTGATGAGCGATGAATGTCATCCTTAATGGAGCCGCGACATCTCCCCCTATCCTCAACCAGCTAGCGCTACGCTAACGCTAATTACACAACATGCAGCAGCTAGCCAGCCACCCGCCGCAACGTACAGACCACATCCACTAGGTTAACGGCAGAGCCCAGGCAGCCAATGAATATTCACCACTCACTCTCAGCGCACGTCGTCGCAGGTGGCTCTTTTTTTAATTATTTTTTTTACAGGTGACAGAAGGACGACGAGATGGCGGTTTTTCGGCGAGATCGCACCTCATGCTAACTCGCAAATCACGTTGAGGCAGGGTAACGATAGTAAGTGACTCCTTTGTCCTCACACCGCCTTGGCTGGGGCTGCTGATGCTGTGCTTTGCCTGGAGTTCTCTTGGCCCTGTACACAAAAAGAGAACACTCTCTAAGGAAAATGCCCGTTACTTCAAAAACATTGCTCCAGAATGTAGGGTCACTCGCCATTACTTTTGGTTAAGTAAACCAGGTGTATGGCGTTCCTTTTTAGGACATCATTCACATGTGTTTTTAAATGTGCAGTTAATTATTCCCGTGTTCATGAGCAATTGATGGCATGTTTTTCAGAGTATTCTGCCAAATATGTAATAAAAACCTCCCCAAGGCTGCAAGAAATCACAGCCCGTCCCTGTCTCAAGTCTTCTCTGACATGAGGCAGCTGGCTACTCTAGTGGTGTTTTCCCCCTCTGAAGACGCCAACTCTGGAGAGTGTAAAGAGTGTCCGCACTCCGCTCTGAGTTGGCAGAGATTTATGAGTAGGTCAAACCAAAGAGTGTAAGAGAGTATACTCAGGGAGAGTTTGGGCTGAGATTTTACAATGTGCTGGTTGGGTCATAATTCAAAGTTCATGCTCGCATATAACACATTTGTAATTACGTAGATTATGAGAGAGAACAGATTTATCCCATACAGGTAGAACAAGTGCAAGCAGACACACACACACTCGCGCACACAGGCGGACACATAGGCGCAAACACAACACATACACACACGGCACACCATATGATTAGCCAGACAGAGGTAGGCCTTTTCACCCTTGTTGTTACATACACTGTACCACGTTATACACTGTGTGCTGGTGGTTTACGCTATGACAACCTATTCCTCCGTTTTATAAGAGAGTGTACCGTGGGTGATGAGGAGGAGGAGGATGATGTACAGCATGTGTCACGTCAGCATAACAGGGAACGAGATAGACATCTTCCATCGTCAAAATAACTCACCAATAATCTTTTGTACTCTGTTTATTGGCATTATTCAGCATTTGTTGACAACAAAAAAACATTCTGGACAAATCGTTAATAAATATTAGTTCAAAATAAGTTGGTTTAGAGGGTGATGCCGCAATCGGCGCAGAATTGCAAAGAGATGTACATTCCGATTTGATCCAGTCCACTGATATGCCTTTTATGAGTCTATCTTGGTTTCAACTTCACTTTTCTATTTTCTATGATTTACAGTTTGGAGTGTGTTGAATGTTTCATGGGCCATGGTGGAGGCCACTCTCCTGCAGCTTATTCGGCGCTGAACACACAAACCCCGTCTATTTCCGTTCCTGTTTGTTAAATATTAATCACACATTCTCACTGTCTTATCCACTGTGTGTTTGTGTGTGAGTATACTGTTCAAGTACTTTTCATAGTGTGCGTGTGTGTGTGTGTGTGTGTGTTCCTTGGGTGTATTGGAAAGGGTACTGCTGTGGAACTCCCCACCATGACCCCACTCATCCTTGGACATTTTCCTACCTTCCTACCTCTTATGGTGGTGACCACATTTTAAATCACCAAACTACTCAACTCATTCGCGCGCACAGACGGGTCAAATAGAATCATCCAACTATCCCTTTTACAAAATTCAGCCCGGGTAGAGAAGTGATAGAGTAGGGAAGTGATAGAGTAGGTGCCCCCCTTATGTTGAAACTTCTCCCACACAAAAGACACGAGAGTGGGAGCGAAATAAACCAAAGGAGAGAAGGCAACCTTTTGGGTGATTGTAATGTTGTTTGGGTCTGAATTCTTAAACAACGCACAAGACAGCATGTGTTCTAAGGCAAAGACAGTCTTGTATTTAATCTTGACCCTGTTGAATCACTCCACCACCTTTCAAGATGAATATTCAAACCCTTTAATTAAAAATCACCCCCCCCCATCCTCTCTAGAAGAGGGATAAACAAATCTAGCTTGGTTTCTTCCCTCCTGGCCTATCGTATACCATTTTATTAATGATTTCACTTAAACTTAGAAAAGTGCAAGATGGCAAGACGACGACACAGCGGAACATGACATAAAAAGAACACAAGTCCTAGCTGAAGGCTTGCGAGGGGCCTGCACTGTATCTCTGAGTCGCAGTTAATTACAGAAAGCGTTCCTGTTTCATTAACCCCTCATCAGTAATTAATCACACGCTTTGATGTAAAGTTCAGCTTACAAAAGCACAGAGGGAAAATTATCTCGCGGTTATACGAGTACAGCCCTTCCTTACTGTAGTTGGTACACAGGACGGCCACTTCAGGAACTAAACATTTGTTATGACAGCACTATTTGCTTTCTGCTCCCAAATGCCACCGTACTGCATCTTCCAGGTCCCACAAGAGTCTCTTTGCCACAAGAGGCGGTTTGCATTTCAAACATGAGAGCTGTAGCGTATTGTGCACAAGTGTCCTTTGCCATTTCATTCTGACAATTCACTTGACTACATAAAGGAACAGAGTTGGTGAGTTTGTGATTTTATGTAGGTTTAACGTTGCTGTAAACCTTCTAACCCAGGTCGCAGGTATTTTACTTTCTAAGGTCTTGCTACAGTACTGTATCTATTGCCAGATTTGTGTACAGTTTCCCAAGCTGAGATGTGATTACGGGCAAAATAAGCCCCAGCCGCCAGTTTCACCAACCGCTCTGTCCTCTCTCTCTGTCTGTCTGGGGTGAGCTGGGGGTCGGGGGTGAGGGAGAGGTCAGGGAGAGGGTGTTGTGGGCAGGGTTTGACTGTTGTAGACTGTAGAATGTGTTCTGTAGGGGGTTGGGGGTGAGAGGCAGGTCAGGTTGGATGTGTACACTATGGAGGGTGTGGGGATGGGGTCATTACATGTATGAGGTCATTACACTCTGACTCAGGACCACCTCCATTGGACAGCCCTATAGTCTACTCTTTGAATATGACAACAGAGTGGCATTGTTAGCATATGGGCATTTCCATGTAAAAGGACCCTTGAGCACCAACATGGGAAGTTCATAGGAGCATATCAAATTGGGTGTCAAATTGAAGCTAAGAGTCTATAGTTTGGGGAAACTAAGGCATAGATACATTTTTTAACCATTTTCCATCTTAAAAATGAGGTATAAGTAAAGGTTATGACTTCTGGATTAACAGATTTCATAGCTGACACCCCACTCTTTCTGCAGACATCTTTTAAATCTTAATTCGGAGTTGATATTTAACATTTTTGGAAAATGTGGTCGCATAAACACCTGAGGGAGATTTTACCCCAACTCTGTTACCAAAGTTTGCCTCTGCACAGTTCTTCCAATAAATTCGTTTTTGTAAATTATTCAGTGGAAACTGATAAAGTAGTCCTTGTGCATATGATTGGTCAACATTTCAAATCAATGGTCTTTGTTTGGCACACATTTTAAAGTTAAATTGATTTTGCCAAAGTGTTATTCTGTTAAGGTGGAATTGCCCTCCTATAATGCTAACTTCTTTACCTAACTAACCACACACACCCGACATGTCGACACACCCTTCACCTCCGTTAATCAGTAAGCGCTTGATGGATTGACAGACATTGTTAGCACAGAGAGACACTGAACCCTCAGTCAACCTCCCCTCTTCTCCTCTCCTCCCTTCTTCCTCAATTCCTCTCCCACCCAAGCAACCCTGTCCTCCATTCCTCAGAACAGTCCGACTGGAGGCCATGTTACCGTCGTTGATGTTTTTGTTGTTATTGTTCCTGCCTATGTTGATATCAATGAGGAAATTCTTTAACTCGGCAGAAAAAAATGTTGTGCATGTTGTTTTATTATTAAAGAGGAAGAAGAGACACCCCGGCAAACTTGTGCGAGTTAATGAGAAGTAGAGTATAGTTCTTCAGGGAGTTCAATAACACGACACACAGAACCCCCTCCCGTGTGGAACATCATACGTTAGTGCTCTCCATTCCAATCGGAGGAAATGTTATGTTTCCCACTTTTCTTGTTGGCACCATAGGTGCCTTTTCTGAGAAGTTACTGTATATTTATAGTGTGAATGGTTTTACGTTAAAGAGAGTCAAGGGTGTGTGTGTGTGCGTGCGTGTGTGTGTGTGTGTGTGTTTGTGCGCGTGCGTGCGTGTGTGTGTGTGTGTGTCAGAATATGATCTACAGTGCCTTCAGAAAGTATTCATATCCTTTGACTTATTCCACATCTTGTTGTTACAGCCTAAATTCACTACAATTCAATTGTTTAGACTTGATTTAGAAATAAACACACCTGTCAATATAAGGTCCCACAGTTGACAGTGCATGTCAGAGCAGAAGCTATACCATGAAGTCCAAGGAACTCTCCGTGGTTCTCAGAGAGAATTGTGATGAGGCATATATCTGTGGGTATAAAGGGTATAAGGGTATAAAACCACTTTTGGAGTGTTGAAAGTTTCCAAGAGCACAGTTGGCTGTCCGTCCGACCAAACTTAGCAACCGGGCAAGAAGGACCTTGGTCAAGGAGGTGACCAATGACCGCTCTGACAGAACTACAGAGTTCTTTGGCTGAGATGGGAGAACCTGTCCGAAAGACAACAGTCTCTACAGAACTTTACCAACATGGGCTTTATGGGAGAGTGGCCAGAAGGAAGCCACTCTTGAGAAAAAGGCACATGACAGCACGCCTGGAGTTTGACAAAGGCACGTGGAAGACTGAGACCATAAGGTAAATATTCGGATGGCCTGATGGCCTGAATGCAAATCGCAATGTCTGGAGAAAACCAGGCACATCTCATCAACCTCTCTAACACCATTCTTACCATGCAGCATGGCTGTGGTAGCATCATGCTATGGGGATGTTTTTCTGTGAGACGGATATGGGGGGTGGGAACAATGAATGGAACCAAATACAGAGAAACTGCTTGATGAGTAACTGCTTCAGAGTGCAAACGATCTTAGACTGGGGCAAAGATTTACGTTTCAACATGGCAATGCTGGAATGACTTCAGAACAACAGCCCAGCCAAAGCCCAGACTTGAATCACATTGAAACACTGTGGAAAGAATCTTGAGTGGCGCAGAGGTCTAAGGCACTGCATCTCAGTGCAAGAGGTGTTACTACAGTCCCTGGTTCGTATCCAGGCTGTATCACATGCGGCAGGGATTGGGAATCCCATAGGGCGGTGCACAATTGGCCCAGCGTCATCCGGGTTTGGCAGAGGTAGGCCATCATTGTAAATAAGGATTTGTTCTTGCCTAGTAGGATTGGGACCCTTTTTTTCAATTTTCGCCTTAAATGACATACCCAAATCTAATTGCCTGAAGCTCAGGACCTGAAGCAAAGACATGCATATTCTAGATACCATTTGAAAGGAAACACTTTGAGGTTTGAAAAAAAGTGAAATTAATTAAAAACATTTGATCTGGTATAAGATAATACAAAGAAAAAAACATTTTTTTACACTCTTTGAAATGCAAGAAAAATGCCATAATGTATTATTCCAGCCCAGGCGCAATTTACATTTTGTCCACTAGATGGCAGCAGTGTACACGCAAAGTTTTAGACTTATCCAATGAACCATTGCATATCTGCTCAAAATGTTGTATCAAGACTGCCTAAATGTGCCTAATTTGTTTATTAATACATTTTCAAGTTCATACTTGTGCACTCTCCTCAAACAATAGCATGGTATTCTTTCACTGTAAAAGCTACTGTAAATTGGACAGTGCAGTTAGATTAACAAGAATTTCAGCTTTCTGCCCACCTCAGATACAGTATGTCTATGTCCTGGGATTTTTTGTTGTTGTTACTTACAACCTCATGCTAATCACATTAGCCTATGTTAGCTCAACCGTACCGTGGTGGGGACACCGATCCCGTAGATGCTATTAAATAAAAGTTTAAAAAATAACTTTACAAAAAGATTGCTGTTCACCACCGCTGCCAATCTAACTTAACAGCAGTTGATAAAATCCCCATATACAGATGTAAAAGACTGATACAGACCTACCCAAGATGACTCAAAGCTGTAATCGTCACCAAAAAGGCTATTTCTGTATTTCATTTTCAAAAAAATTGCAAAAAGTAAAAAAAATGTTAACATAAAAACATGTTTATAAGGTATTGTGTGTAGATGGGTGAGATTAAAATAAAATGTCAGCCATTATGAATTCAGGCTGTAACATTTACATTTAAGTAGGTTCGAATGTCTAAAACTATTCATTTATGCCAGTATATTACTACTGTATGATTGCCATAATTTACCATTATTGAAAGAGGCCCATACACCTCGAGCAGTTTCTATCATTTGAGCTTCATATCCATGGTGTGCAAGATGTTTTCGTACAGTATGTAGCGTGTGTGGGTCTCATGGTCGGGACACTGTCTGTGTGTGTGTTTGTGTGTGTGTGTGTGTGTGTGTCACGTGTATACAGTTGAAGTTGGAAGTTTACATACACCTTAGCCAAATACATTTAAACTCAGTTTTTCATAATTCCTGACACTTAATCCTAGTAAAAAATTCCCTGTTTTAGGTCAGTTAGGATCACCACTATATTTTAAGAATGTAAAATGTCAGAATAATAGTAGAGAGAATGATTTATTTCAGCTTTTATTTTTTTCATCACATTCCCAGTGTGTCAGAAGTTTACACACACTCAATTAGTATTTGGTAGCATTGCCTTTAAATTGTTTAACTTGGGTCAAACTTTCAGGTAGCCTTCCACAAGCTTCCCACAATAAGTTGGGTGAATTTTGGCCCATTCCTCCTGACAGAACTGGTGTAACTGAGTCAGGTTTGAAGGCCTCCTTGCTCGCACACACCTTTTCAGTTCTGCCCACAAATTTTCTATAGGATTCAAGTCAGGGCTTTGTGATGGCCACTCCAATACCTTGACTTTGTTGTCCTTAAGCCATTTTGCCACAACTTTGGAAGTATGCTTGTTCATTTGGAAGACCCATTTGCGACCAAGCTTTAACTTCCTGACTGATGTCTTGAGATGTTGCTTCAATATATCCACATAATCTTCCTCCCTCATGATGCCATCTATTTTGTGAAGTGCACCAGTCCCTCCTGCAGCAAAGCACCCCCACAACATGATGCTGCCACCCCTGTGCTTCACGGTTGGGATGGTGTTCTTCAGCTTGCAAGCTTCCCCCTTTTTCCTCCAAATATAACGATGGTCATTATGAGCCAAACAGTTCTATTTTTGTTTCATCAAACCAGAGGACATTTCTCAAATAAGTACGATCTTTGTCCCCATGTGCAGTTGCAAACCGTAGTCTGGCTATTTTATGGCGGTTTTGAAGCAGTGGCTTCTTCCTTGCTGAGCGGCCTTTCAGGTTATGTCAATATAGGACTCGTTTTACTGTGGATATAGATACTTTTGTACCTGGTTCCTCCAGCATCTTCACAAGGTCCTTTGCTGTTGTTCTGCGATTGGTTTGCTCTTTTTGCACCGAAGTACGTTCATCTCTAGGAGACAGAACGCGTCTCCTTCCTGAGCGGTATGACGGCTGCGTGGTCCCATGGTGTTAATACTTGCGTACTATTGTTTGTACAGATGAACGTGGTACCTTCAGGCATTTGGAAATTGCTCCCAAGGATGAACCAGACTTGTGGAGGTCTACAATATTTTTTTCTGCGGTCTTGACTGATTTCTTTTGATTTTCCCATGATGTCAAGCAAAGAGGCAGTGAGTTTGAAGGTAGGCCTCGAAATACATCCACAGGTACACCTCCAATTGACTCAAATTATGTCAATTAGCCTATCAAAAGCTTCTAAAGCCATGACATCATTTTCTGGAATTTTCCAAGCTGTTTAAAGGCACAGTCAACTTAGTGTATGTAAACTTCTGACCCACTGGAATTGTGATACAGTGAGTTATAAGTGAAATAATCTGTCTGTAAACAATTGTTGGAATAATGACTTGTGTCATGCACAAAGTAGATGTCCTTCAACTGTATGTGGGTGCCACGTGTGTGTGTGTGTGTGTGTGTGTGTGTGTGTGTGTGTGTGTGTGTGTGTGTGTGTGTGTGTGTGTGTGTGTGTGTGTGTGTGTGTTATTCAGAGGGACATGTCTGTGTGTACCTCCACCAGAAATATAGCCAAGTGTACCACCTCCACACTGTTTCTCTATATAGACACATGCCGTATGGAAAATCACATAATATGCGTGGACACTTAGCAGAAGTAGCTATTCATGGGCAAATAAACAGACAACAAACATGGTGTATTGTTTGTCTGTTGATATGCTGTAGTTAACCAGACATAACACAGTATCGGCGTCCATTGTAAGGTAGATCCAAATTGTCGTGAGTAATGGAATTCTGATCAAGGACGAATGTCAGTTTCTTCTTCTCTCTCTCGGTGTCTTTTTCTTCCTTTGTGAATACACACACACACACACACACACACACGCACACACACACACACACACACACACACACTTTCTCTCGCACCAAGCACTATTCTCATTCCACTGGAACATTATCAGTGGTTCACAGAGCCAAAGGGTCAGACACAAGACCTCTCTCTCACCCCTGACCCTGCCATGACCTCCTGACCTCAGATTCATCAAGGCTGTGCTACTGTTGGGTTCATGGGGTCAGCCACTGTTCAAAGTCACACAGAAGCACTGGGAATGCACCCTCTGTACTAAACCCTTCTTCCCCTGCCTAGATAGTGTGAATTAGCCTTCTACTAAGGAATGCATTTTTGATATTTTACAGGCCACCTGATCTCATGATCTCTGTACTGGAGGTACCAGGGAATCTGAGAGTAGCTGTCGTTTATCTATGAACTGTACATTTGAATGTGACTATGAGATGGTATGATGAACGATAGTGATGAACAGTTGCTTTGCCCTGCTGCTCTCTTGTTTGGAGGGATTTCTGTTGCTTTGGAGGACCATCTCTCTATCTCTTTATCATTCATTACCGTAATCGTAAATACAGACACACTCACACACATTTGGTATTTCCCTCGTGTTTCAGGATGACAAATCAAGTGATATCCCACCTCGACCCTTTGACCGCTCAGGCCTTCTGGGTAATGATGATACTGATGGCATGACAGCCATGTTGCCCAGCGGCCATCTGGACTTCCTGTCATAGCTCTGTGATTGAGGAGACCGACCACCGGCCACGCATTGATTTCCACAACAAGTCTCCCCTACAGGGCTCCATCCAGTGTGGCCACTCAGCATTGTGCACAGTGACCTCTGAACTCTCTCAGAGAGGCTTCGGGAGGTCACTGGGTTCACTGTCATCATTGGCCCATCGTTCCCCCTCTCTCCCTTAGCCTAACCCTAAAGTTCACCATCACCCTCAGAGCTGATACTGTCTGTGATGTGATGAATCCACTATAGCCATCTGATAGTCAGACCTTTGGTGTTACGTAAGGAGAACGATACAGATCCGCGTCCGTGTTGCTTAATACAAAGAGTCGTGAGCTGTGTCCTCTTTAATTCTGTGACACCTCGGACCACCCAGTCACACCTGCGCAGTTATGGCCGTGCGGGGATCCACATAATCCGGTGGGCTCTCCTTGTGATTGATCGCTATTGTAGAGTTAAATACCTGCTGGTACCTGGCAGAGAACAGTGGCGTTTGGGCCTCATCCCATCAGGTCCTGATTATTCTCGGGGACACAGAGGGCTCCCAAAAACACACCATCATGACAAGTGAAGGCCCAGGGGTAGGAGGGTTGAAGGCGGCCGGTGGAGAGTGAGAGTAGAGTCAGTCACTGCAGACCGATACCAGTGCATATTTCGGGCCCCACATTGGGCCTAAAACAGTGTTTGATGTGCAGTAGCAGTGGGGAGGGATGTAGCAGACAATCTGTAATGTCATATGGATGAGCTGAAAGAAAGTCATCAAATGTCTATTGAGAATTCCAGCCAGCTGTCTTGATTAACACATTCAGCACTGAATCAACTCCATGGAGAGGGAGAGGCACATCCAGCCACAGGCACATTTCTGCAGCTTTTGACACTTTTATTTTTTGCTCATTTCGCATGTTTATTGTCATGGTAATGAAGTCGCAGTGTTGTTGTCAGATTTTTGGGCCTGGATCCATCATAAATGTATGTAAGAGCTACTACTCATAGCCCCCCGTCCCCCCCATCCCCCCAGCACTATCAGTGATCATGACATCCTGAATGTAGCCTAATTGAGCAAAACAAAAATGTTTTTAAAATGTTTTATTGAGCAATTATTGTGTGGTGACAACCCCCCGAAAGCATTGCTCGTATTGTGGCTCGAATTAGTGTCGAATAAGGAAACTTGTTACATTTCCCATCAACTTCCCGTCAGACATGTAGTCCTGTGATCAATAAACCTATAAAGATGATCTAATAGCTTTGCCTGTTCTGAGTGAAGTGATTTCAGTGCTGCGCGTGGGAGTCAGTCTGCACCAGAGACGAGCTTAAAGCATGAACATGTTGAGAAAATACAAATTAACAAGGTAAATACCAAATCCTTTGCTTGTTAGAGGACTTTTTTCCCTCTGTTCTTTTCTGTTATTTTCTCTTGCTCACTTGCATTTGAGCCAATCCACCACAGAACACTGATCTCAATGGGCTTCTAAGGGCTCTGTGGGAATAGCAGGTGTGCTCCTGCCATGTGTGAGGCAATCAGAGGTCTGTTTCGACACAATCAATCCCACACAACACCGATATGAGGGAGATGCACCATCTGTGGATGTCTTGCTCTTCACATTGCCTAAAAGTTCAACAAGCAAAAAAGTGGCACCCCGGTATGGACTGTGTCTGTATGTTCTTCCTCATCTCTCTGTCTCTCTCTCTCTCTCTGTCCCTATCTCTTTCTCCGTCCTTCTTTCCATATCCCTCCCTCTCTCGCCGTCTCTCTTTCTCCATCCCTCTCTCCATATCCTTCCCGCTCTCTCTCTCCATATCCGTCCCTCCCTCTCTCTCTCCGTATCCATATCTACCCCCCTGACTCTTTCTGTTTCTCTCCCTCTCTCTCTGGATCTGGCTCTGGCTGTAGCTCGGCAGCCATTAGCTTTACAAATCCAGCCTTTGATCTGTATTTGGGTTGGTGCCTGTGAGGGGGGTGGAGCTTCAGGGTAGTGTAAAGAGGTGTGTGTGTGTGTGTGTGTGTGTGTGTGTGTGTGTGTGTGTGTGTGTGTGTGTGTGTGTGTGTGTGTGTGTGTGTGTGTGTGTGTGTGTGTGTGTGTGTGTGTGTGTGCGTGAGTGCACATGGGGGTGTATGTGTGTGTCTGTGGAGTAGCAGGGTGTACTGAAGGGCGTTGGTAGCCACTGCAGCAGATAAGAGTGGTGAGCGTGTCCGTCCACTCTCACCGCGGTATAAAGAGGGAGTCAGTCAGTTCTCAGGGAGAAGCAGGGATGATAATGTCAGTTCATTTGCATTTGTACTGAATGAATAAGCTGCCTAATGGTTTAAATATAACTCACTTACTGCTCACTCAAAATTCCCATCTCTGCCCTGTCTGTCGCACGCCCATCAACCCCCCTCCACTTATCTCACCCTCCACAGCCTCTCTCTCCTCCACTCTCTCTTCCTTGCTCCATAACATCACCCAATACTTCTCCTCTTCCCTGTTCCTGCAAGCGCCGAGATTATTACATTATTAAATGGAAATCACTTTCACTTCTCACTTAGCCCTTGTTTGATTCCAAATAGCTGCTTTCGATGACTGTTTATGACTGTCGTACGAGTTCAGATTGTACAAAGCACATTATCAGATGATGGGGGTGACTAAGGATGAGACTCCAGACTAAAACAGACTGGTGGCAGTCTTTTTGTTCCCAGGCCGTCCAGCCTGTCTCTTCTCATGAGTCTCTCCTTTTCCTTCTCCCAGTTTAATCAGTTTGACCTCTCTTCCATTCTCCACTCCTTCCCCTACATCTTTCCTCTCCTTTCCCCCTTCTCTATCTCCCTCTTCTCTCCCTCTTCTCTCCTTCTCCCCATTTTCTCCTGAGGGATAATGAAAGGTTCCCCTCTTCCACTGTGGAGCTTGCTGGGAGAATTCACCTGTTTCTGCTTCAGCCTACCTGCGCTGCATTAAGTGGGGATTTATGGATCCGGGTTCCCGTTGAACCAAACCATTTGTCTTCCAGTTTAGTTTACCAGCATTCTTTATTCCCCGCAGATTTAAGGAAAGGGACAAAAGGAAACATGTTAAGGGCTACGGCCTCCTAATTTCTCTTACGGTGGAAGCCAAACAGCCTACAGCGGTCCTCTTCTACAAAAGGCTGCTGTGTGTAGATGGATAGACGTGATGGAAATGCAGGATAATTGTAGTACAGTGAGGATGTCTGGTTTATGGGTATTTTACATGAGTATATTTGGGTTTCAAATGGGTCTCTCTCGTCAAATCGGGAATGATTCCATGTCTAAATGTCGAATCATAGAAATGTAATTATATCGGAGACACAATACAATAAGAGTTCTTATTAATTCCGGGCATCTACTAGACATGGGATACTGCAGATCAAGCAGGATATATGTAGACAGTTGTCACTTATATAGGGCAGTAAATGGAGATTGAAATCTTGATTGAAAGGGAGAGATTCCCAGTAAGATTCCTTTAGAGACTTCCTGATCGTACAATCCCAGTATCAGCAAGTTTGTCGAAGCTGTAGTGTCAATCATTGACGAGAATCATTTTTCTCAAGGCAAGTGAATCTCAATGAAGTTGTTGTGTCAGTGAATGGGTTGAACATGTTTCAATGTCTCATTAAGTACAACTGGAAAGAGGACTTAATGCAATTGCACTGTTTGTTGCAAATCAACATGATCATTTGTGTTTTTCCTGGATCTGTCATTCTTGTTACAGTTCGGCAGATTCTCTTGTCCAGAGCGGCCTAAGCGTATACGTTTTCATACTTTTACCCCACCCGCACTGGTCCCCCGTAGGAATCAAATCCACAAACTTGGCATGGCAAGTGCCATGCTCTACCAACTGAGCCCCACGGGACCCCAGTTGAACAGCGACGATTCAACCCTCTGGCCCTGATAAAACACACCCAAAGTATCCTCATCCTTACACTCTTTGGAAAACGGGTTCCAAAAGGCTTCTCCGGTTGTCTCCATAGGAAAACTATTTTCGGTTCCATGTAGCACACTCTGGGGAATAAGGGTTCTACCTGGAGCCAAAAGGGTTCTACCTGGAATCAAAAATGGTTCTTCAAAGGGTTCTCCTCTGGAGACAGCCGACGATATCCTTTTAGGTTACAGGTAACAAACATTTTTTTCCCCCTAAGAGTGTAGAACCTAGTGTGAGCCAAGTTGTTGTGACCAGACTTCTCAACAGATACCCTGTGAAAGGAGCTCAGCCTCAACCATCTCTCATCTCTGGTGCTCAGAGGCAGAACATACATTAAAGTGAAACAGCTTTCACCCCCCCCCCCCCCCCCCCCCCTCTCTGACTGCATGTGTGTATTTAGTATCTACGTACTCTGAAACCTTCCCTAAAGGCTGTCATCGTCGAGTCTACATCCCGCCTCCTTTGCGGAGCGACCTAACAAGGATCCACATCTGCATGTAGGGGTCGGCAGTTGTGGAGCGGTAGAAGGGTTCTTGTTGGTTTTTGTTTTTTAAAAATCTTTTGAAATCTTCCGCGGTGGGATGAGATATGAAAGGCTGGCGAGAGGTGTTCCTGTGTAACCGCTAGCATCTCACCACCTCTCTCGGCTCCGACTGTGACCCCAGCCCCGGGTGTGTGTGTTTTGATTCCCTTTGTACATGCTCTCTAAGATGCTCTCACTTTCTCTCCTCTCCTTCGTCTCTGAAAGGAACGAAAGTAGCTCCAGAAATATATCGCCCCTGGTTTGGTTTGTTGTTGCCCATCGACATCTTTTTATGTTGTTCATTTTTTGCCTCTTCTTCTCTTTTTATTTCTTCCTTTATTAATTTTTTCCAAGTCTCCCTTTACGATCAATATCGGTTTGGTGTGTTTTGAAGCCTCGCGGGCCAATGAAAACTGAGCTACTGGATTTTGAAGTTGGAACTCTGAAATTTTTTAGCAGTGAAGATAATGGTCGAAAATAGGATCATTTGGAAAATGATACGTAAAAGTCTAAATACTTTTCCCCGATTTCAGTTAAATATGACATAAAACAATACAGGTTCATTTGAAGTAACTTAGATTTTTGTTGGGTCTGTTTGGTTGTTTGGAGTCTGTTCCTTTCATACATATTCAATGTCTGACATGACAATAACAGAGAATCTATTTTAAATGTCTTTCAAGAGAATCCTAAAAAAAATTAAATTGAAATTCAACCTCTTCTAAGCTCCATGTTGCCCTCTTCCACCACTCCCCCCCAAAACTAAGATGTCCTCCAATTAGTGTAGGTCAGTTCAGAGGACGAAGGCAGTACTACTGTCCAGTTCTACTGGGGACCTATGACCTACATGTCTGGCTAAGACCGCTGGCTTCATCCCCCTCACGCCTGGATGTCAATTACACCATCAGCTGTTGTTGAAACAACGTGACTCCTTGTTGGGGGGTAGGGGGGGGGGGTGAGAACAGAACAGAGAGCCTCACTCCAGCTCTATCCCTCCCTCCCGACCTCCCTCTCTTTCTCCCTCCCTCCCTCCATCCCTCCATCCTCTCCTCCCCAATTACCTGCACCTGCTCCGCTGCTTTTACTGTCAGCCGGTCGGGTCCTGCCGCGCCTGACGAGGGGCCATCACCGTCTGTCTGTCTGTCTGTCTGTCTGTCAGGGCTGTGTGAACACGGGGATGTAAAGAGCAGAGCGAACTGAGCCGACTGGTTTACCTTTTATCCTCTCCGTCATCTGTTCGACTGGCCATAAAGAAGCAAACGGGCCGCGTCAGAGAGGGCACATAAAAGCGTGTGTGTGTGTGTGTGTGTGTGTGTGTGTGTGTGTGTGTGTGTGTGTGTCCGTGTGTGACTATGCTTTATGCCCCTCTTTCTATTCATTACAATGCTGCCCTTTGACAAACTGCTATAGTACACAAGTGGGGAAATGGTAAATAAAGTTTACTTACAAGATCGTTACAGCGTAATACAGTAGTAATACAAGTAAGACATTATGCATTTTGTCTGTCGGCTTCATTATCTTGTTACCATAGATACCTGTACTTATGTAATCAATTGATTTTCGAGGAGTCTAAAAAATGACATTTTAGAGTGTGTGACGTTTCGCCAAGACGTGACTGATGAGGGGTAATGCGAGAACGAGAGAGGGAGGGGGAAGAGAGAGAGGGAAAAATAGGGAGAGAGAGATATTTAGGCATCATTGCCTTCCCTCCAGGTGTCTTTGGCCTGCATGATTTCATCTGCGGGCCATAATAAACTTCCTTAATGAAATAAGTAATTAACATATTATAATTGTGCTGTGGATGATTTTGACAGAGATCATTTTCCATATCTAATGCTATGCTAATTTAATCTGTTCCCCTCCTCTGCCCGACACGACCCTTCTGTGATTAAGTTTCATGGCATCTCACTTTCTGTTTCCTCACCTCTCCATAGCTTTCTCCTCTCAGTCTCACCCCTCCCTCCCTCCCTCCCTCCCTCCCTCCCTCCCTCCCTCCCTCCCTCCCTCCCTCCCTCCCTCCCTCCCTCCCTCCCTCCCTCCCTCCCTCCCTCCCTCCCTCCCTCACTCCCTCCCTCCCTCCCTCCCACTCTCCCTCCCTCCCTCCCTCCCTCCCTCCCTCCCTCCCTCCCTCCCTCCCTCCCTCCCTCCCTCCCTCTGGTTGTGATGGATTGACTCTTCCTCTGTAGTTCAGGGCCTTGTTGTCGTCGTTTTGCAAGGAGGAGAGACGTGCACAGATGGCAGGGGACTGGAGGCCAGGGTAGAGGCTCTCCTCTCCTCTGTCTGTATGTGTGGTCTGTGCTCGTCTGCATGGGAAATTAGTACAGAGAGGAAGAGCATGGAGGGAGGGAGGGAGGGAGGGAGGGAGGGAGGGAGGGAGAGGGAGAGGGAGAGGGAGAGGGAGAGGGAGAGGGAGGGGGAGGAATCACTGCACTGATTGAAATATAGCTGTTCTGGGCCCGGTCGTCATGAAGAAATAGAAGAGCCCCCACTTCTGGCCCAGAATCTCAGCACAGCGACTATCCCTCAGTGGATTGGGCAGAGGAAAGGGATAGGGAGGGGGTCGAATGATCTCATTCAGCTGTGGCTCCGATGTGGGACCACCCCCATCTCTCTCCCTCTGACCCACTCTGCACCTCTCACAGTGGATGGAGACACACACAGGGCTCTCTCTCTCTCTCTCTCTCTCTCTCTCTCTCTCTCTCTCTCTCTCTCTCTCTGTCACCCATGAAACGATTCGCACAGTGTTCCCGTCATAACCTGCTGATCCAGCCCCAGCGTTCCTCCCTCCTGGGAATACCGCCAGGGGAATATCCCACCCCACACCCCCTGTGCATCGACCGAGCACACAGGCTGAGACTGGGAGACGGGACGGAAGGCAATACAAATAGGCAGGGCTTCTCCCGGAGACTAACACTACCAAAGTACCTCCCTGTTGTTCACAGACAGAGAGAGACAGTGTGGGAACAGTCTCCTCTGTCTACTGTTCTTCCCGTGGGTTTCTCTAGGTTACTGTAACAAACAAGCTAGCTTTGCACCGTCACTTCCAAAGACAATATTATCACTCTGGTGAAACCACGATGCTTTGTACAGCAACGTTAAACCACAGGATATAGTGAGTACTTCTTCCAGTTGATCGGTTAGAACGAGATCTGAATAAATGCATGCACGTTTCTGAGACTTCTTTTGATACTACAGTGAGAAAGACATACGTTGCAGAAGTATTTTTAGGCCTTGGGTGTTTGAATACATGGAACTCTATAGGACAACACAACACAGAGCGAAGGAGCGGTGAATTATACATAACCAGTATTTTGTAAAACAGTTTCCACTATTTTAAGTAGAGCACACAGAACAACTGAGCTGTATGAATATTGTAGGATAGAGAGGCTTCATCATCCCTGGCAGGTTTGTGTGTGTGTGTGTGTGTGTGTGTGTGTGTGTGTGTGTGTGTGTGTGTGTGTGTGTGTGTGTGTGTGTGTGTGTGTGTGTGTGCATGCGCGCGTTTGCATAATTTAATTAAAAACTTTGTGTCCATTTCACCTTAGGTAAAATCCAATGTATCCACCTTTAACTGTGCTTAGAAATCAATGTCTCTTGACTTCGCCATGTTAAAAGGGCATTGTTAATTCAGGAGCAAAATACCCGTTCACTTATGCAGTCATAATTGATAACGAATGAACAAGTTCTACTCTAAATGGAGCGTGAAAATATATATATATATATACAGTGGGGCAAAAAAGTATGATTTAAATACTTTTTTGCCCCACTGTATATATATATATATATATATATATATATATATTATAATATCAACTGTATGTAGCTGTTTCATCTAAATTGTGCTTTCATTTATCTTTCAGAATCATACGACAGGTGAGATGAAATGATGCGCGCCTGTCCGTGTGTGTGTAGGAGAGAGAGGTCAGGGTGAGTCAAACAAGAGGATGGGTAATATGAAACAGCTGAAATGTTGAACGTACAGGGCGTCTAGTACCGTAGGATGAGTGGCAGGACACATGCCACTACATAATGAGAGGTCACCCCTCCACGTCTCTGCTAAAGGGTATAGCTACCGTACAGTACACACACACACACACTAGCGACACACTCCCATTACAACTACAGCCAAAAGATGCATGTGGAGGCCAGAGAGTCACTGCATTGATAGGTACAGTCATATTATGCTTCACTTGTCTCTGATTCCAGGTCAAGCAGATGATTGGCTACACTGCCATAGGCAACCGTTTGAAACACGGAAGTCGCGTGACGTGTCCGTTTCCCATGTCAGGACACATGCAGTCTCCTACAGCAGTTGACCTTGCCTCATTACGAATCTCTTTCAATGATTCTCGGTAGGATGTTTCAAGAACGTCGACTTACTGTATGTGTTGTGAGCGTAGAAATAGCCTGTCTAGTCAAAGGACAATTGTATCTATGAATGGTTCACGTTGAGCACATACAGTGCCTTGCGAAAGTATTCGGCCCCCTTGAACTTTGCGACCTTTTGCCACATTTCAGGCTTCAAACATAAAGATATAAAACTGTATTTTTTTGTGAAGAATCAACAACAAGTGGGACACAATCATGAAGTGGAACGACATTTATTGGATATTTCAAACTTTTTTAACAAATCAAAAACTGAAAAATTGGGCGTGCAAAATTATTCAGCCCCTTTACTTTCAGTGCAGCAAACTCTCTCCAGAAGTTCAGTGAGGATCTCTGAATGATCCAATGTTGACCTAAATGACTAATGATGATAAATACAATCCACCTGTGTGTAATCAAGTCTCCGTATAAATGCACCTGCACTGTGATAGTCTCAGAGGTCCGTTAAAAGTGCAGAGAGCATCATGAAGAACAAGGAACACACCAGGCAGGTCCGAGATACTGTTGTGAAGAAGTTTAAAGCCGGATTTGGATACAAAAAGATTTCCCAAGCTTTAAACATCCCAAGGAGCACTGTGCAAGCGATAATATTGAAATGGAAGGAGTATCAGACCACTGCAAATCTACCAAGACCTGGCCGTCCCTCTAAACTTTCAGCTCATACAAGGAGAAGACTGATCAGAGATGCAGCCAAGAGGCCCATGATCACTCTGGATGAACTGCAGAGATCTACAGCTGAGGTGGGAGACTCTGTCCATAGGACAACAATCAGTCGTATATTGCACAAATCTGGCCTTTATGGAAGAGTGGCAAAAAGAAAGCCATTTCTTAAAGATATCCATAAAAAGTGTTGTTTAAAGTTTGCCACAAGCCACCTGGGAGACACACCAAACATGTGGAAGAAGGTGCTCTGGTCAGATGAAACCAAAATGGAACTTTTTGAACAATGCAAAACGTTACGTTATGTTTGGCGTAAAAGCAACACAGCTCATCACACTGAACACACCATCCCCACTGTCAAACATGGTGGTGGCAGCATCATGGTTTGGGCCTGCTTTTCTTCAGCAGGGACAGGGAAGATGGTTAAAATTGATGGGAAGATGGATGGAGCCAAATACAGGACCATTCTGGAAGAAAACCTGATGGAGTCTGCAAAAGACTGGGACGGAGATTTGTCTTCCAACAAGACAATGATCCAAAACATAAAGCAAAATCTACAATGGAATGGTTCAAAAATAAACATATCCAGGTGTTAGAATGGCCAAGTCAAAGTCCAGACCTGAATCCAATCGAGAATCTGTGGAAAGAACTGAAAACTGCTGTTCACAAATGCTCTCCATCCAACCTCACTGAGCTCGAGCTGTTTTGCAAAGAGGACTGGGGAAAAATATCAGTCTCTCGATGTGCAAAACTGATAGAGACATACCCCAAGCGACTTACAGCTGTAATCGCAGCAAAAGGTGGCGCTACAAAGTATTAACTTAAGGGGGCTGAATAATTTTGCACGCCCAATTTTTCAGTTTTTGATATGTTAAAAAAGTTTGAAATATCCAATAAATGTTGTTCCACTTCATGATTGTGTCCCACTTGTTGTTGATTCTTCACAAAAAAATACAGTTTTATATCTTTATGTTTGAAGCCTGAAATGTGGCAAAAGGTCGCAAAGTTCAAGGGGGCCGAATACTTTCGCAAGGCACTGTATTATCCCCCTTTTGAAATATCTGCCTGACCCTTGGACGACCTTTTGCGAATTGCAAAGTGCAGAAATATAAACAGTTGCGGCGAGGCTGGATCGATCGGGGCCCTCTCCACAGCTCTCTGTCCCCTGGTCTCAGACAGACACAGGAATCATTGGGACAGACGGTAATCGAAGGCTGTCACCGCAGTGTCTAGCAGGAGAAGATGATCCCGTTCTCTTTTCATTTTTTTCTCCTATCCTCCTATTCTCCTTTTTCTCTTTTTCTCTGTCACACCCTGACCTTAGATGTCTCTGTTTTTCTATACATTCTGGTTAGGTCAGGGTGTGACTAGGGTGGGTACTCTGGTTTTTGTATGTCTAGGGTTTTTGTATGTCTATGTTGGCCTGATATGGTTCCCAATCAGAGACAGCTGTTTATCGTTGTCTCTGATTGGGGATAATATTTAGGTAGCCATTTTCCTCATTTGTGTTGTGGGATCTTGTCTATGTTTAGTTGCCTGTCTGCACTAGTCGTATAGCTTCACGGTTCATTCGTTGGTTTTTGTTGTTTTTGTTAAGAGTTTCATTCATTCGAAGAGAATGTACGTATACCACGCTGCGCCTCGGTCTCACTCATATGACGATCGTGACATTCTCTCTGGCAGTCTCTCTCTCTCTCTCCCATCTTCCCCTCTTCCACTTCTCTGTTTCCCTGTCTCTCTCTCTCTCTCCCATCTTGCCCTCTTCCACTTCTCTGTTTCTCTCTCTCTCTCTCTCTCTCTCTCTCTCTCTCCCCCATCTTCCCCTTCTCTGTTTCTGTCTCTCTCTCTCTCTCCCTCTCTCTCTCTCTCTCTCTCCCATCTTCCCCTCTTCCACTTCTCTGTTTCCCTGTCTCTCTCTCTCTCTCCCCCTCTCTTTCTTTCTCTCTCTCTCCCATATTCCCCTCTTCCACTTCTCTGTTTCTCTCTCTCTCTCTCTTCTCACTTTCTCTCTCTCTCTCTCTCTCCCATCTTCTCCTCTTCCACTTCTCTGTTTCCCTGTCTCTCTCTCTTTCTTTCTCTTTTTCTCTGGCAGTCGCTCTCTCCCCTCTTCCCTTTCTCTTCCCTTTCTCTTTCTTTCTCTTTTTTTCTCTTTCTTTTTCGATTTCTCTTTCTCTACCTCTCCCCCCCCCCCCCTCTTTCTTTCACCAGGTTGTAATGATAGGATAAATCTCAAGGCCCAATCAGCAGAATAGGACAGAGTCCCAAGGCTAATGGAATGCATGCAGGTATGTTGTCTTTGTGTCTGAATGTATGAGCAGAGGAAATGAATGTGGGGCTCACCCGGTCAGATGTAATTTCTTGCCCTGGCTTTTGCCCTGCAGAAAAACTCTGACTGACTGCTGCAGACTCAGCTGTCTGAATGGCTGAGGACACACACACACACACACACACACACACAAATGCATACACATACAGTACCAGTCAAAAGTTTGGACACACCTACTCATTCAAGGGTTTTTCTGTATTTGTACTATTCTTTCACTATTATAATAGCAAAGACGTCAAAACTATGAAATAACACACATGGAATCATGTAGTAACAAACAAAAAGTATTATTTTTCATTTGGCACTCTCAACCAGCAAGGTAGTCACCTGGAATGCATTTCAATTAACAGGTGTGCCATGTTAAAAGTTAATCTGTGGAATTTCTTCATGTGTTTGAGCCTATCACTTGTGTTGTGACAAGGTAGGGATGATATACAGAAGATAGCCCTATTGGTCCATATTATGGCAAGAACAGCTCAAATAAGCAAAGTGAAATGACAGTCCATCATTACTTTAAGACATGAAGATCAGTCGCAAAAATGATCAAGCGCTATGATGAAATTGGCTCTCATGAGGACCGCCACAGGAATGGAAGACCCAGAGTTACCTCTGCTAAAGAGGATAAGTTCATTAGAGTTACCAGCCGCAGAAATTGCAGCCCAAATAAATTCTTCACAAAGTTCAAGTAGCAGACACATCTCAACATCAACTGTTCAGAGGAGACACTGTGAATCAGGCCTTCATGGTCGAATTGCTGCAAATAAACCACTACTAAAGGACATCAATAATAAGAAGACTTGCTTGGGCAAAGGAACATGAGCAATGGACATTAGACAGGTGGAAATGTGTCCTTTTTAGATTTTTTGGTTCCAAATGCCATGCCTTTGTGAGACGCAGAGTAGGTGAATGGATGATTTCCGCATGTGTGGTTCCCACCGTGAAGCATGGAGGAGGAGGTGTGATGGTGTGGGGGTGCTTTGCTGGTGATACTGTCAGTGATATATTTAGAATTCAAGGCACACATAACCAGCATGGCTACCACAGCATTCTGCAGCGATACGCCATCCCATCTGGTGTGCCATTAGTGGGACTATCGTTTGTTTTTCAACAGGACAATGACCCAACACACCTCCAGGCTGTGTAAGAGCTATTTGACCAATAAGGAGAGTGATGGAGTGCTACATCAGATGACCTGGCCTCCACAATCACCTGACCCAATTGAGATGGTTTGAGATCAGTTAGACTGCAGAGTGAAGGAAAAGCAGCCAACAATAGTGATGTCTTCACTATTGTTCTACAATGTAGAAAATATTACAAATATAGAAAAACCCTTGAATGAGTAAGGGTGTCCAAACCTTTTATTGGTACTGTACATATGAACACACACACACACAAACGTACATGCACATGCAAACACAGGCATACGCACACACACATAGGAACACGCACACGCACGTACGAACTCAGGAACACACGCACACACTCACACGTACAAGCACTTACAAATACATCCACGAGCACCAAACACTCACACACATGCTTCAAGTGTCCTCTTTCACAGAGTGACAGGTGTACATGGAAGGCACAATATGACTCGAGACCATGGTAACAATGGCTCGTCTCCGGGGAAACGCTTAGCCTTGCACGGGTCCGTCAGACATGAAAGAGACAATTTCAGGTGGCAGAAAATGGAGCTGAATGGATATAAAGGAAACATTTGGGGTTCTGTGGCACTCAGCATCGCCGGCGGCAACGGCTTTGATAGGAAAATGGATTCTGATCATTGATTATATACACCACAATCTGAAACAGCCAGAACACGGAAGCGACTTGAATTAAATGGTGGAAGATACACTCACCAGGACCATTAGGTTGCCATTTTCATCTCTCCACTCAGCACGAGACCAACAACTTCTCCCAAAACCAGGCAATGTCGAATATATCTAAAACAATTCAGTGATCAAGGTCTTTCACAGTAAGCAGGTGCTAGGAGTAGAGATTTTATGGTACAGCCCAGTACTGACTCTGTAACAGCAGACATACCCTGCCAATATAAATGCAGTATTTTGTTGTTGGTGTATTTTCACCATCCAGCCTCCATTGTTTGTGGGTGTGTGTGTGTACAGCGCCCCATTGTGTGTGTGCGTGTGTGTGTGTGTTATCCTTGGGCCCTGGCCATGTCAATCAGCCCCCTGCAGGGCAACTGCCCTTCACGCTTCTGTTTATCTACTGCCGCTGAGGACTGGGACACCAGATAAGAGTACATTACACACGCACGCACACACACACGCACACACATGCACACACACACACACACACACACACACACAGAGAAAACAGAGTTGTAATGACATTTTATCCTGCAGTTTAATTGACATGCATGTCTTCATCTCTCTAAGAGAACTGATCCTCTCCCTTCTCATATTCTGATTGAGCTCATTTAAGCTTGTGAGTGCAGTGATCACACTGTACCTGTTTCACATCAAATTAGCCACCCATTTGAATTCAAATGTCACATCCTAACACCAACTGAATAGCTCTGCCCCCCAACCTGCGAACTAATCGAGGAAGAGAATGAGGAAGTGAAAGAGCGGAGCAGCAGTGAACCTGTGAGCTGCACATGTCCAGGAGGGTCTTGGGGACAATTGAAATGGCTGAATGAAGCATCGTGATAAGTCTTTATGGACAGCAAGCTAGCCCACCTGGCCCATGTGTGTGTGTTCTGTATGATGGGAGTATATTCATCAGCCTTTCCCCCTGGCACCACACGGCGCTCAGCACTGAAACACCAAAACCTCGCTACTGATAAAGCCATGGACTCACAGACATGCATGCATTATCACAAACACGTTGAGTGTGTGCATGTGTGTGTTTGCGCGCGCAGGCTTGTGTGGTGTTGCAGTATACTACCAAGATGCCAATCTCTTTTGCCTGTCTTTTCCCCTTAAGTCCCAATTTCTCTACTGCCTGCAGTCAGAGATGGAGAGATAGCGGTAGAGAGAGAGAGAGAGAGAGAGAGAGGTAGAGAGAGAGCGAGAGAGAGGAAAAGGTTGATGCTATCAGCGTTATAAAGGCCACCAGGTCATTGTCACGTGTCACTCAGAGTAACAATACCTCTGATAAACCCAGGCAACCCCCCCCCTGTCACCGCGGCGTTAGGTGTGTGGGTCCTGGATGCCAGCATCCTGACGAGGTACGAAATAAACCTCCTGCACTAGCCCCGATAAACATCTAAAACGGTTTCTGGTCCCCAGGGGCTAATGGGGAGACTGGGAGCTATCAAAATATCAAATGCGCGTGACAGCTTACAAGGACCCAGGTCTGTCAAACACTCGCCTTCAGAGTGTGATTTAACTTCCCGCGCCAAGCCTGCCCTGGCAGGCTGAGAAATTGATGTTTTGGGTCCCCCCCGTCTTTTGCACGGATGTAATACTTTAATGGACATATTTATTTAGACAAACAGAGACACCGGGCACAGGTTTTAATTAGGTAAACAGCTCGTTGGGTGGAATTGATGGCGATCCACTAATGAAGGTCGTCGCAGGCTAATAGCTGTGCTTCCCTATGTCTTGTGGAGCGGAAAAATCTCATGAAATAGAGTGAATTCAGCCATCTTTCCTCTTCCCCCCCCTTTCTGTCTATTCTGTCATTTTTATTCTTTATCTCTGTTGTTTTCTCTCTCTTTCTTTTGTACCATCCTCACTCTCGCTTGCTGTCCTCTTTCTTTCTTTCTTTCTTTCTTTCTTTCTTTCTTTCTTTCTTTCTTTCTTTCTTTCTTTCTTTCTTTCTTTCTTTCTTTCTTTCTTTCTTTCTTTCTTTCTTTCTTTCCCTTGCTCTCACTCCCTCTCCCGACAGGCCCGGCCCAGGATAGATGACTCTATCCTAGGCCGGGCCTGTCGCATTCTCAGTCGCTCTCTCTCTCTCTCTTTCATGGGCGGTGTGTGTTGGGAGTCCTTGCCGGTGCGTCTGAAGGACAGAAGGACAGAGTAGCGGTTGTGGAGCCGTGTCAGGTGTCTTCTCCGGGAAACACGTGGAGGTGACGTTTGTAACTAGCCGCCCGTCTGTCGTCTGAGGGGGCCATGTCTTCTGGCTGCTGTCAGTGGCACAGGCCTGAGTTATGATTATGATTTATCACTATGATTTATGATACCTACTGCTGTTTTGTTCCTTTCAGACTGAGTGCAGTGTAGGGAAGGTATGTGTGTGTGGGGAGTGAGAGTGTGTGTGTGTGTGTGTGTGTGTGTGAGGATACAGGAGTGCCTCTATGTCCATTCAGAAACACTATGAGTCACGGCATAAAGCACACAACAGAAAAAGTTTCTGGTTAGACTTACTGTTGCCTACTAACCAAAGTATTGTACAGTCTTAATGCCAAACTGAGGGACATTTTGTAAATATTCTCAAATCCTGTGTGTTGGGGTGAAACAGGCTGTCTGGACTAGTCAAGTCATTTAAGAACAAATTCTCATTTACAATGACGGCCTAGGAACGACTGATTTTTACCTTGTCAGCTCTGGGATTCGATCTAGCAACTGTTTGGTTACTGGCCCAACGCTCTAACCCCTAGGCTTCCTGCCGCCCAACAGGAGAGGGGATGTGGGGGAGAGGGGATGAGGGGGAGGGCACTGGTTCACATCCACAGATAAACCCTCACTCGGGAGACAGAAAATAGAGCGGAACTGAATGTGTGTGCATGTGCCTGTGTGTTCTCGTCCGTTGTGTGTCGGCGGGCAACCGTAGGGTGCATGTGACGCGTCTAGTGTGGTAGTGCCTAGGTAGAGGTAAGTTGCATGCCCGGCTACCACGGGCTTGCACACTCTCGCTTACAGCTCGCTGCCACCGGCTAGCCCTCGTGGTGAAGTCCCTTGTCGGTACAAAGCCTCTCCATGACTCCCGTCGGGCCTCCTCACGGCGGCACACGTTAACCGGTAGGGGATCTCGGAGCAGCAGTGGGCCCCAGAGATGCGTCTGTACAGGCCCACCTCTGTGTGGACACGTCCTGGCAGCCGTCAACCACTGCCCCGCTGCCTTGTAGGATAGTCTGGTACGACAAAGGCTAGGGGAGCACACCCTGAGAGAAAAGCAGCGTGCTGGCGGCGTGCAGTAGGCAGACGCCTACAGATCCAGCAGCCTCCTGCAGCTGTGGAAGATACTGGTCTTCCTTGGTTTCCCCCCTTGCCTCCGGAATTCACCTTCCTGCACGCCAGCGGCACAGGACTATTATGGTTGCCAGCAGTTGGGACTTGAGTGGCAGCTGCTCTCGGCAGACCCCTGTGTGACTGAGTAGCCCTATTCAGGAGCCAGACTGCTCAGCGCAGCTGGGGAGAGGCCTAGTAAAGGTGGCCTAAAAAATTGCTCACTCACTCCATCCTGGATAGGCTTCCTCACCTATCGGGGGTTCCATTCAGCGGTTGAAAAATGTTGAAGAAATTATTTTCTTTCAAACTGGCAACATAGAACATCAGAACTTTTTTGGACACTGACGATAATAGCGATAGACCCCATCGGAGAACAGCTTTCATTGCTGCAGAACTAAAGCACTACAACATTGACATTGCTTCCCTGAGTGAGACCAGGTTCCTGGATGAAGGGTCCCTGAAAGAGGAGGGAGAAAGCTACACCTTCTTCTGGGAAGGTTACCCTCTGGGTGGACAACATCAACACGGTGTAGGACTGGCTATTAAGAACAGCCTTTTACCCAGCCTCACCGAAACAACTGTCGGCATAAGTGAAAGACTCATGTCTCTCTGTATCCCCCTAGCCAAGATATATTATGCTACTCTTCTCAGTGCACACGCACCAACGTTACCATCTGAAAAGGAGTGATTCTACCAGTCATTAGATGAGGCCCTTCACCGCATCCCCAGGAATGACAAGATGTTTCTGCTGGGTGACTTCAACGCAAGGGTATGGAGAGAACAACAGGATATGGAGTGGAGTGCTGGGTAGGCATGGTGTTGGCCAGGTCAATGAGAACGGCATGCTAACTGCTAACTCTATGTGCCAAGCACAATCCCACTGTCACTAACACCTTGTACCAGCAGAAGTGAAAATATAAAACATCATGGATGCTCCCACGCTCCAAACACTGGCACCTGATCGACTACATCATAGTGAGATGTTCTGACACTAATGACATCCTGCTGACACATGCCACGAGGGGTGCAGAATGCTGGACAGATCACGTATGATACCGGCTAAACTCCAGGGGAGAATCCGTCCCCTCAAAGCCTGCAGAAGTCTAGTAAGAGGCGTCAGCTCTGTACCCGGCTTGAGAAAGCTGCAGTAAGGGACGGGTTCCGTCACTCTCTCGCTGAAAGGCTGAAAGGCTGAGGGAGACTCAGCCTCTTCTGAGTGCAGAGGACCCCATGGACAAGAAGTGGGCATCTATTAGCTCAGTGCTCTATCAAGCAGTGGCCCACTCCATTGGCTACAGAGGTAGGAAACATCAGGAGTGGTTCGATGAGAACTCTAACACCATCACAACCTTACTGGACAATCTGCACAAAGCACACAGAGCTACTCTCAACAGCACCACGCCTGCTACCCTCCACCAGCAATGGCGTGCATCAGTCAAGGAAGTGCAAACAACCTTGTGTGCTCTGAAGAACAAATGGGGGATGATATCCAAACTTATATTGACAAAAACGACATGCACAATTTCTACAACTCAACTAAAGTCTATGGCTATAGAAATTGCTCCATCACCCCACTGAAAACAGCTGATGGTCTGACTCTCTTGAAGGACCAAAACCAGATCCTGATGAGGTGGGCTGACCACCACTCATTCAACGGTCTCCTAGAGACCACTCCGTCCTGGAAGAACTGAGTTCCGTCCACCCATTCAAGGCCTCAGCCATTTGCCAGTCTTCCAACAGGTGTTACCAGCTATCTGTTCCCTCAAGAACAACATCGCTCCTGGCACTGACAGCATCCCGGCAGAGATACTTAAGAAGGGAGGTTACACCAGTACATCACTGAGGTTACGGACCGGGAGATCATCCCCCAACAGTGGCGGGATGCAAACATTGTCACCATCTATAAGAACAAGGGTGACAAGTCCATCTGCGGCAGGAGTATTGCCGACAAGGTCCCTGCCAAGGTGATGCTACACAGGCTGCTGAAGAACATCACAGAGGAACTGCTGCCAGGGTCACAATGCGGCTTCAGAAAGAACAGGAGTAGAGTCGACATGATACTCACGGCACGGCAACTCCAGGAGAAGTGCTGTGAACAACAACATGACCTTTTCATGGCCTTTGTCGACCTCTCTAAGGCCTTCGACACAAATTTGTCAAAATCTTTTGCCAGTTCCATGATAGGATGATGGCTTGGGTGGCCATAGGAGGGCAGGAGTCAGTGCCCTTAGGCGTAAGCATCGCTGTGGGGCAGGGGTGTGTGCTGACACCTGTACCCTTTTTAACCTGGAAACCTACTCAAAATCAGGAGGCTCCAAGCAACCACTAAGGGGTTCTTGAGCTGAAGTATGCTGATGACTGTGCTCTTGTTGCCCACACTCCAGATGACCGTCAGTCCTTCCAATGGCTGTGAGGGTCTATAGCAGGATGGGAGTGTCTATCAACACCCCAAAGACAGAGGTAGTCTGCCAATGGAGATCCAGCCCTCCACCCACCATGCCTGTCTTCACCATTGAACATACATCACCGGCAATAGTCCCGTCCTTCAAATACCTGGGCAGCATCCTCTTGTAGGACTGCAGAATCAACCTCAAAATTCAAAATACAATTTAACAAGCATCAGCTGTCTTCGGGAAACTCAGACGCAGGGTTTTCCAAAACAGGGATCTTCACCTCCACACCAAAAATCGCTGTCTATTTGGTATTTTGGTATTTTATTAGGATCCCCATTAGCTGTTGCAAAAGCAGCAGCTACTCATCCTGGGGTCAGCTCAAAGACAGCACTACATACATTTTTTAAAAACCTACATATCAATGCATACACACAAACGATCTAGGCCAAATAGGGGAGAGGAGTAGTGCCGCGAGGTGTTGCTTCATCTGTTTTTGAAACCAGGTTTGCTGTTTCTTGAGCAATTTGAGATGGAAGGAAGTTCCATGCAATTTGGGCTCTACATAATACTGTACACTTTCTTGAATTTGTTCTGGATTTGGGGACATGTCTGGTGCGATAAGTGTGTGTGTCAGAGCTTTGTGTAAATTGACTGTGCAAACAATTTTGGACTTTCAACACATTCATGTTTCTTATATAAATAAGAAGTGATGCAGTCAGTCTCTCCTCAACTCTTAGCCAAGAGAGACTGGCATGCATAGTATTTATATCAGCCCTCTTTGTTACAATGAAGAGCAAAACGTGCTGCTCTGTTTTTGGGCCAGCTGCCACTTAACTATGTCTTTCCTTGCAGCACTGGACCCAACGTCTGGACAATAATCAAGATTAGACAAAACTAGAGCCTGCAGAACTTGCTTTTAGGAGTGTGGTGTCAAAAAAGCAGAGCATCTCTTTATTACGGCCAGATCTCTCCCCATCTTTACAACCATTGAATCTATTTGTTTTGACCATGACAGTTTACAATCTAAAGTAACGCCAAGTAATTTAGTCTCCTCAACTTGTTCAAAGAACAACAAGAACTTGTCTAGAACTTAAGGAATGAGTTATACCAAATCAAATGATCTTAGTTTTAGAGATGTTCAGGACCAGTTTATTACTGGGCACCCATTCCAAAACAGACTGCAACTCTTTGTTAAGGGTTTCAGTGACTTAATTAGCTGTGGTTGCTGAATGCGTCTATGGTTGAATCATCAGACACACATGCTTTTTTTAATGCTAGTGGCAGGTCATTAGTAAAAACAGAGAGCCTAGAGAGCTGCCCTGCGGTACACCACTCTTTACATGTTTGACATTAGAGAAGCTTCAATTAAAGAAAACCCTTAGAATTAAATTAGCTCTGAATCCACAATATGGCAGAGGTTGAAAAGCCATAACACAAGTTTTATACCATACAGGTTATGGTCAGGTTATGGTCAATAACATCAAAGGCTGCACTGAAATCTAACAGTACAGCTCCCACAATCTTCTTATTCATTTATTTCAAACAATCATCAGTCATTTGCGTCAGTGCAGTAGATGTTGAGCGCCCTTCTCCATAAGCATGCTGAAAGTCTGTTGTTAATTTGTTTACAGATAAATACCATTGTATTTGGTCAAACACAATTTTTTCCAACAGTTTGCTAAAAGCTGGCTGCAAGCTTAGAGTTCTGCTGTTAGAACCAGTAACTGCTGCTTTACCACACTTGGGTAGCGGAATTACTTTGGCTTCCCTCCAGGCCAGTGGACAAAGCCTTTCTTCTTGGCACAGATTAGAACTATGACAGATAGGAGTGGCTTTGGAGTCAGCTACCATCCCTAGTAGCTTTCCATCTAAGTTGTCAATGCCAGGAGGTTTGTCATTATTGATCGATAACAATAATTTTTCCACCTCTCCCACACAAACTTTACAAAATTCAAACTTGCAATGCTTTTCTTTGATTATTTGTTTTTCCATGCATGAATATAATTGCTCACTGTTCGTTGTTGGCATTTCCTGCCTAAGTTTGCCCACTTTGCCAATTAAATAATCATGAAAATAATTGGCAACATCAAATAGTTTCGTGATGAATAAGCCATCTGATTCGATGAAAGATGGAGTTGAATTTGTCTTTCTGCCCATAATTTCATTTAAAGTACTCCAAAGTTCTTTTCCCATCATTCTTTATATCATCGATCTTGGCTTCATAATACAGTTTCTTCTTCTTTGTGTTGAGTTTAGTCACATCACTTCTCAGTTTGCAGTAAGTCAGTCAGTCAGATGTCCAGCCAGACCTATCAGCCGCTCCTTTTTGCCCCCATCTCTTTCAACCATACAGTTTTTCAATTCCTCATCAATCCATGGAGCCTTAACAGTTCTAACAGTCAGTTTGTTAACAGGTGCATGTTTATCAATAATTGGAAGGAGCAATTTCCTAAATTCATCAAGTGCAGCGTCTGGATGCTCCTCATTACAGTTTTTCTCAGTCGCTTTGGTGCATTTCTTAGATCAAAGTACAATTCTTGATACTACTTGTACAAATTCCAAATCATCTAGTCACTTGTGCACATCATTAAAGCAATTTCTTATTCCTTTGAACAAATTGCAATTGATAATGTACAAGTGTCAGCTTTTTTCCACATTATCAATTGCTCATGTCATGTTGATCAAAATATAGTAGATGGTTCCCTGTTGAATAGTCTTACCCCTCAAAACATCTAGGCATTAGTTCCTTGCATAAGCCATTACATGCAAAATTGTTTAACTATTTGTCATAAACTGTCAAGCATAGTTTTACACATTTCTATTAGACCTTTTGTACAAAAACGTGAATTGATGAATCGTGCAGGTGAAGTTGACCCTCACTCATGAAGGAATGTAAAGTGTTAGTTCAACCAACAATCAACCAGTTGTCTAAATTGCTCAAAGGTGCATCTCATGAAGAATCAATTGGCAAGCATACAGTGCCTTGCGAAAGTATTCGGCCCCCTTGAACTTTGCGACCTTTTGCCACATTTCAGGCTTCAAACATAAAGATATAAAACTGTATTTTTTGTGAAGAATCAACAACAAGTGGGACACAATCATGAGGTGGAACGACATTTATTGGATATTTCAAACTTTTTTAACAAATCAAAAACTGAAAAATTGGGTGTGCAAAATTATTCAGCCCCCTTAAGTTAATACTTTGTAGCGCCACCTTTTGCTGCGATTACAGCTGTAAGTCGCTTGGGGTATGTCTCTATCAGTTTTGCACATTGAGAGACTGACATTTTTTCCCATTCCTCCTTGCAAAACAGCTCGAGCTCAGTGAGGTTGGATGGAGAGCATTTGTGAACAGCAGTTTTCAGTTCTTTCCACAGATTCTCGATTGGATTCAGGTCTGGACTTTGACTTGGCCATTCTAACACCTGGATATGTTTATTTTTGAACCATTCCATTGTAGATTTTGCTTTATGTTTTGGATCATTGTCTTGTTGGAAGACAAATCTCTGTCCCAGTCTCAGGTCTTTTGCAGACTCCATCAGGTTTTCTTCCAGAATGGTCCTGTATTTGGCTCCATCCATCTTCCCATCAATTTTAACCATCTTCCCTGTCCCTGCTGAAGAAAAGCAGGCCCAATCCATGATGCTGCCACCACCATGTTTGACAGTGGGGATGGTGTGTTCAGCTGTGTTGCTTTTACGCAAAACATAACATTTTGCATTGTTGCCAAAAAGTTCAATTTTGGTTTCATCTGACCAGAGCACCTTCTTCCACATGTTTGGTGTGTCTCCCAGGTGGCTTGTGGCAAACTTTAAACAACACTTTTTATGGATATCTTTAAGAAATGGTTTTCTTCTTGCCACTCGTCCATAAAGGCCAGATTTGTGCAATATACGACTGATTGTTGTCCTATGGACAGAGTCTCCCACCTCAGCTGTAGATCTCTGCAGTTCATCCAGAGTGATCATGGGCCTCTTGGCTGCATCTCTGATCAGTCTTCTCCTTGTATGAGCTGAAAGTTTAGAGGGACGGCCAGGTCTTGGTAGATTTGCAGTGGTCTGATACTCCTTCAATTTCAATAATATCGCTTGCACAGTGCTCCTTGGGATGTTTAAAGCTTGGGAAATCTTTTTGTATCCAAATCCGGCTTTAAACTTCTTCACAACAGTATCTCGGACCTGCCTGGTGTGTCCTTGTTCTTCATGATGCTCTCTGCACTTTTAACGGACCTCTGAGACTATCACAGTGCAGGTGCATTTATACGGAGACTTGATTACACACAGGTGGATTGTATTTATCATCATTAGTCATTTAGGTCAACATTGGATCATTCAGAGATCCTCACTGAACTTCTGGAGAGAGTTTGCTGCACTGAAAGTAAAGGGGCTGAATAATTTTGCACGCCCAATTTTTCAGTTTTTGATTTGTTAAAAAAGTTTGAAATATCCAATAAATGTCGTTCCACTTTTTTTTACAGTAAAATGTGTGTTCGCATAGTTTTTGTCTATGTGAAAGTGTGCGATGCATCACTGCATTTTTCCCCACATAGGACTGCAAGATTACCTCAAACCGGTGGCAGAGGACGCCTTTTTCACACCTCAACAGGAGGAGGCTATTTGCACCATGGGGTGAGCAAACAATGCCATGAGACTCAGGGAAATACAAAGGACCATTATAGAAGACAACGATGTCTTTGAAAAATCCATACGGTTAGCATCTCAACCATCGACAGGGTGCTGCATAGAAACCAGATGAGTATGAAACAGCTGTACCGTGTACCATTCCAAAGGAATGAGGACAGAGTTAAGGAGCTACGGTACCAGTATGTACAGGTAAAACATATATCTATGTAACTACTTTACAGCAACATTTTATAGTGATACATAGTACAGTAAGCATAAACTGCACACATTTCCATTGCTGTGGAAGGAACATGCAATATATGTACATTTTATGTCACTCTTCCTTACCAAAACAAATTCAACTGTGTGTTCTGGGATATAGCGTATAATGGAGTTGGAATCAAGTGAACCCTCTCACAACTTTGTGTACGTGGATGAGGCTGGCTTCAACCTGACCAAATGCAGAAGGCGGGGTCGGAATATCATCGGTCACAGAGCTACTGTGGATTTGCCAGGCCAACTGGGAGGAAATATCACCATGCGTGCTGCTATTTCGGAGCATGGTGTCCTAACCCATATCCCCCTTATAGGGCCATACAACACCCAGCATCTACTCAACGTTTTAGAGACTCTCTACAGGGCTCTCATCCCTGATGATGAGAGGGGTCTGTTTAGAGAGGATTTGCCAAAGTATGTGGTCATTTGTGATAATGTGAGTTTCCATCGATCAAACATCATAAGGCAATGGTTTGTGACCCACCCGAGGATGCTCATAGAATTCTTCCCACCTTATTCACCATTCCTTAACCCAATTGAAGAGTTATTTTCAGCATGGAGGTGGAAGGTGTATAATCGTCAGCCACACACACAGATGACCCTGCTGACTGCAATGGATGCAGCATGTGAGGACACCACAGTAGACGCCTGCAGAGGATGGATAAGGCATTCCAAAAGATTCTTTCCACGTTGCATTGGAAGGGAAAATATCCGGTGTGATGTGGATGAGAATATGTGGGCCGACAGACAGGAACGTCTGGATGTGTAGAGACAGCACAACAGTGCTGCGGGCAAAGTTGTGCCTTAGGGGTGGTTTCCTGTGTTTCTTTCTAATTTTGTTTTTTTTCTTCCTTTATGCCCCTTGGGTTGTCCAGTCTCTTTCAATCAATAACCCACATGCAGTAATATGTAAATAGTACTGTTGAAATTGATATATGCCATAGAAGTGCAGCCTTGTGCATTTTCAATACAGTAACTGTCATCCAAACTGTAGCCTGAGTTTACATCAGGTAATACTGTCAAAGTACACAGTTACATTGACAACATGCCTAAACATTTTGACGACCTTGTTCGTGAACAATGACTCAATGACTTATCACTCTGATGACACTGACATGATCATTGGCATGAATATTTACTTTTGAGAGATGTACTCAGGATTTTTAGTGACTGACTAGCTTTAGAAACATATCTATTGTATATTGCAGTTTGTACAAATTGTTCTGAGAAATGCACTTATTATTTTGCACATGTTAGGGATGATGTGAAAAATGCACCAAAGCGACTGAGGAAAAACTGTAATCACATCAGATCAACAAATATTTTTAACATCATCCACATAAGAGTCACAGCAAAATATTTTGTATGATCTCTTATACACTATTTTAGACCCAGCTGTTGGATCTTTGGCTTTCCTGAATATAGCTACTATACTGTGATCACTGCATCCAATGGGTACGGACACAGCTTTAGAACAAAGTTCTACGGTATTAGTAAAGATGTGATCGATACATGTGGATGATCTTGTTCCTGTAGTGTTTGTAAACACCCTGGTAGGTTGATTAACAACCTGAACTAGATTACAGGCACTGGTTACAGTAAGAAGCTTCCTCTTGAGCGGACAGCTTGATGAAAACCAGTCAATACTCAAGTCCCCAAGAAAGTAGACCTCTCTGTCACATACACTATCAAGCATTTCACACATATACTTTAGATACTGACTGTTCACACTTGGTGACCTATAGCAACACCCGAAAAGAAAAGGCTTTAGATGTGCCAAGTGAACCTGCAACCACAACACTTCAATAACACATGACATAAGATCTTCTCTAAGCATTACAGAGGTATGGTTCTAAATATACTGCTCAAAAAAATAAAGGGAACACTTAAACAACACAATGTAACTCCAAGTCAATCACACTTCTGTGAAATCAAACTGTCCACTTAGGAAGCAACACTGATTGACAATACATTTCACATGCTGTGCAAATGGAATAGACAACAGGTGGAAATTATAGGCAATTAGCAAGACACCCCCAATAAAGGAGTGGTTCTGCAGGTGGTGACCACAGACCACTTCTCAGTTCCTATGCTTCCTGGCTGATATTTTGGTCACTTTTGAATGCTGGTGGTGCTTTCACTCTAGTGGTAGCATGAGACGGAGTCTACAACCCACACAAGTGGCTCAGGTAGTGCAGCTCATCCAGAATGGCACATCAATGCGAGCTGTGGAGGGAAGGTTTGCTGTGTCTGTCAGTGTAGTGTCCAGAGCATGGAGGCGCTACCAGGAGACAGGCCAGTACATCAGGAGACGTGGAGGAGGCCGTAGGAGGGCAACAACCCACCAGCAGGACCGCTACCTCCGCCTTTGTGCAAGGAGGAGCAGGAGGAGCACTGCCAGAGCCCTGCAAAATGACCTCCAGCAGGCCACAAATGTGCATGTGTCTGCTCAAACAGTCAGAAACAGACTCCATGAGGGTGGTATGAGGGCCCGACGTCCACAGGTGGGGGTTGTGCTTACAGCCCAACACCGTGCAGGACGTTTGGCACTTGCCAGAGAACACCAAGATTGGCAAATTCGCCACTGGCGCCCTGTGCTCTTCACAGATGAAAGCAGGTTCACACTGAGCACATGTGACAGACGTGACAGACTCTGGAGATATCGTGGAGAACGTTCTGCTGCCTGCAACATCCTCCTGCATGACCGGTTTGGCGGTGGGTCAGTCATGGTGTGGGGTGACATTTCTTTGGGGGGCCGCACAGCCCTCCATGTGCTCGCCAGAGGTAGCCTGACTGCCATTAGGTACCAAGATGAGATCCTCAGACCCCTTGTGAGACCATATGCTGGTGCGGTTGGCCCTGGGTTCCTCCTAATGCAAGACAATGCTAGACCTCATGTGGCTGGAGTGTGTCAGCAGTTCCTGCAAGAGGAAGGCGTTGATGCTATGGACTGGCCCGCCCGTTCCCCAGACCTGAATCCAATTGAGCACATCTGGGACATCATGTCTCGCTCCATCCACAGACTGTCCAGGAGTTGGCAGATGCTTTAGTCCAGGTCTGGGAGGAGATCCCTCAGGAGACCATCCGCCACCTCATCAGGAGCATGCCCAGGCGTTGTCGAGAGGTCATACAGGCACGTGGATGCCACACACACTACTGAGCCTCATTTTGACATGTTTTAAGGACATCACATCAAAGTTGGATCAGCCTGTAGTGTGGTTTTCCACTTTAATTGTGAGTGTGACTCCAAATCCAGACCATGGGTTGATCAATTTGATTTCCATTGATCATTTTTGTGTGATTTTGTTGTCAGCACATTCAACTATGTAAAGAAAAAAGTATTTAATAAGAATATTTAATTCATTCAGATCTAGGATGTGTTATTTTAGTGTTCCCTTAATTTTTTTGAGCAGTGTATATACAGCAACACCTCCCCCATAAGCATTTCTGTCTCTTCTATAGATGTTACGTTATATCCTTGTATTGCTACTGCTGTATCATCTAATGAATTATCTAAATGAGTCTCAGAAATGGCCAATATATGAATGTTATCTGATGTTGTCAAGTTATTGATTTCATTAACCTTATTCCTTAGGCTACATATATTTATATGGGCTATTTTTAGCACTTTCCTGGCTCATCAGAGATAGACATAATACTGAAAAGAGCAGACAAAGCAAGAAAAAAAAATATGTATTTATACATTCAGCAGTACATTAATCAATTGGTGTGTGTGTGTGTGTCAGGGATTGAAGCTAAGTCTATCAAGCCATCTGCATCCCCACTCTTCTTTACAGCTGTGAAGCCTGGGTCACTTACAGTCGCCACAACAAGCAGCTTGAGCCATTCTACATCCAGGGAATCAGCTGGTGCGACGTGTGCCTCATACAGAAATACTTGCGAAGACCAACTGTAAGAGTATGGAGGCCATGGTCACCCAACACCAACTGTAAGAGTATGGAGGCCATGGTCCCCCAACACCAACTGTAAGAGTATGGAGGCCATGGTCACCCAACACCAACTGTAAGAGTATGGAGGCCATGGTCACCCAACACCAACTGTAAGAGTATGGAGGCCATGGTCACCCAACACCAACTGTAAGAGTATGGAGGCCGTGGTCACCCAACACCTACTGTAAGAGTATGGAGGTCATGGTCACCCAACACCAACTGTAAGAGTATGGAGGCCATGGTCACCCAACACCAACTGTAAGAGTATGGAGGCCATGGTCACCCAACACCAACTGTAAGAGTATGGAGGCCATGGTCACCCAACACCAACTGTAAGAGTATGGAGGCCATGGTCACCCAACTCCAACTGTAAGAGTATGGAGGCCATGGTCACCCCACAATAACTGTAAGAGTATGGAGGCCATGGTCACCCAACACCAACTGTAAGAGTATGGAGGCCATGGTCACCCAACACCAACTGTAAGAGTATTGAGGCCATGGGCAACCAACACTAACTGCGCTGGCTTGGGCATGGCATTAGAATGTCTCAGGAGCGCTTGCAGCGGAAGATCCTGTATGGCCAGCTACATCTTGGCCGGTGGTCTGCAGAGGGGGCCAGCTACATCTTGTCCGGAGGTCTGCATGTGTGTGAGGATACAAGAGTGCCTCTATGTCTATCCAGAAACACGATGAGTCACGGCATAAAGCTCACAACAGATACACAAGATAAAGTGTCTGGTTAGACTTACTGTCTTACTGTCTTAGTCTTAATGCCAAACTGAGGGACATAGGGGATATTTTCTAAATGTCCTCAAATCCTGCGCCAGCCCATGTCACTGCGTGTTGGGGTGCAGTGAAACAGGCTGTCTGGAAGCCCATGGGGAGAGGGGATGTGGGAGAGGGCACTGGTTCACATCCACAGATTAACCCTCACTCAGGAGACAGAGAATAGAGCGGAACTGAATGTGTGTGTGCTTGTGTGAGTGGTCACGCCTGTGTCTGCATGTCCATCAATGCACGTGTGAGAGAGAAAGAGAAACAGAAAGAGGGAGAGAATAAGCCTCCTCTCCACACGTCCTCGTCCCGATTCTCAGCGTGTGGCACAAAGCAGCCCATTTCATGTTTCCAGTGCAGTGGACATGCCCAGAAACAACAAACCATTCAAATACCTCATCTACCTCCCCTCGCCCCCTTCGCAGCCACCCCTAATCTTCCACCACATTGCCAAAATAAAGGGAGAGGGATGGGGGAAAGCCCCACCCTCAAACTCTCAGTGCCGTCACACAGCAGAGCCACAACACAACCCCTCTCCCAGTGGCCTGGTAGATAGACAGACAGACAGCCATTGTCTCTTTGTGAAGGTCGTGGATGCTGGAAGCACCACAGAAATAGATTCTGTAGCCACTCAGACCCAAAGCATGAGAGACCTGCTGCTCTTCGCCAGTGCTGAACGAGCCTAATCAGCTCCAGTGACATGGTGAGAGGAGAGGACTATTAGAATATCTTTCTGGTACAGAGGAATGCGGCGGAGAACAGGACGACGAAGACAAAGGCCTACAACACAGAGCCGTTGGGATCAGAAGTGAGTGAGTTGTACGGCTTTTGACAGGAGCCGCTTACCTCCTGTCTCACACACCTCAGATAGACAGAGAGAAACAGAGAGGGATGGGATATAGAGAGAGATAACAAAACAGGGAGTGCAACACTCAGAGAGAGAGGCTGGGAGATGAGGAAAGAGAGACCCCGGGGAAAGGGGGCATGAAATAGAAAAAGAGAGAGAGAGTGAGAGCATTCAAGAGGGTCTGCTATAAGGATGGAGAAAGAGCAAATTAAAAAAGAGAGGGAGGGAGCGGGGGGGGGGGGGGTTTGGCACTGAGCTGGGTAATGGAGGGTTTATTATTCTCAGTAGCACAATCAAACGTTGGCCCTCTGAACAGAGAGAGAAGAAGAGCTGGCGAATCATCCCGGGGGCTTTCTCTCTCCCTTTCCCTCTCTCGCTCTCTCTTTCCCTCTTTCCCTCTCTCTTTCCTTCTCTGGCTCCTACCCTCCGCCTTTCCTTCCTGCGGTGTATGAGTGCTATCCATCTGTCAGCTGTCAGTGCCAGTGAGAGATATACAGAGCTGTCACTTCTCGTCAGGCCGCATTTTGGGAGGCCCTTTTGCAGCTGCTGCGCTGCAAATACTCTCCCTATGGCAGCCAGGATCCGAGTGAAGCTATTAGGACACACGCACGAGGGCGCGCACCAACTCGCTCGGGTACGGCGAATGCACGCGGGCACGCACAAACACACACAAGCGCACACACGCGTACACACTGTGTACACACTGTGGATAAGGTGACAAAATGGACAGGAAGTGCCAATAAAATATTGTGTGTATTCTGGGCCCTGTGCAGATTGAAACTGCGTGTGCTCGTGTGCGTGTATGTTCCAGCACAATGGCATCTCATCAGAGTCTGGCTTTTGGGGGGGGGGGGGGGCAGACGGGTAAAGACAGGAGGGGTGTGGTACCAAGGGGTGCAGCAAAGAACGAAGCAGAGGGGGGCATCAGGAGCAATTAGACACATTGATTGCAGGCCTTGGATGACACTGCACACAGACTGGGTAGTACACAAGTAGACTCCTACGACAGAACAAGAGAAAGGGGAGGTATGTCTATATGTGTAATGTTTACTAGATTTGATAGTTTGCCTGCTGGATCTTCGTGGTTTTGGCTCATCGTCATGGAGGCTGTTTCTGGGCGGAAAGAAACAAGACCCGGCCAATTAGCACGACATCATGTCAGCTTGTTCGGTAATCCTGATACAGTATCAATCCCACACATGCAGATAGGGAGCGAAAGGGAGGGAGGGAGAAAGAGTGAGAGAGAGAAAGAGCTACTGTATACATATATATATATAAAGAGAAGCGTTTAAAGATAGAGAGAGAGATACATAGCGAGAGAGAAGGAGAGAGAGAGAGATGAGCAGGGAGAGTGAGAGGAATGGCTGAGATCTCCGGAGAGACAGATAAATCCATGTCGGCATGGGGACATTGTGTATGCGACGGGTGAGATGTTAACATTCCCCGCCATCCCAGGCACTCCGCGGGGACAAGAGAGGAGCAAGGCCTGCTGGGGGATCTGTTTAGATGATCAAACATGCCAGGAACTCACTGGGCTGGACCTAGGTATTCTCCAACACACAAAGATGGGCAGACCACCATTGAGATACACTATAGACATAGGCCTAGATTCATAAAATGTTTATGCACTGCTTATGAATTTGGTATGTATGTGTTATGAATGTGCCCTTATCGGTACCCCTTCGCATAAAATGTTACCAATAAAGTGTCACTTTACTTTGGGTCTCACAGTCTTAATTCGTCTTTTCTTATGGCGTTGTCTCAGCACGCGTACAGTCGACTGAGAAACGTACACGCGTGCCGACTCATACACACCCCTCCTCTACCTCTCCAAGCCATCATTGGCAGTAATTCAGTGACGCCTGTGACTGCCAGTACTGCGGATTTGCTACTGGAGCGAGCGCTGGGTTGATTACCCTGATGTATGCACACCGAGACACTTGACAATCTCTCAGCATTTACATATGCAGCCTCAGCACTCCACACTACTTCTGATCTGAGGGGTGTGTGTGTGTGTGTGTGTGTGTGTGTGTGTGTGCGTGTGTGTGTGTGTGTGTGTGTGTGTGTGTGTGTGTGTGTGTGTGTGTGTGTGTGTGTGTGTGTGTGTGTGTGTGTGTGTGTGCGTGTGTGTGTCTGAGCTTTCAAGAGTGTGTGTGTCTGCATAAGGTGAGTGGGAGAAGAAGAGGAGAGAAACGGCAGCTCTCGCTCGCTAAACGTAAAACAAACAAACTTTAATCCGAGGCTGAGCCCTGCTCTTCAAAGCCGAGATGGAAGTAGAGACAGAAGCTTCTCACCTAAGGGGCGCGTATGGCAGTAAACACACAAACCGAGCATTTACAGAGATCCTCTTATTCCCTCTTTTGTCAACACATACCACTCACAACCAACACACTTCTGGGGATTACAGCGATGTTACAGCGATGTTCACCAGTCACAAAAGCAGCAGTTTGACTGATGCTGTTCTTTTCAAATAAAAGTCATCGTACAAAAAACAAAACTCCGATTCAAAGCCGCGGCGTCTTTTTTGTTTTATGTTCGACAACATGAGGGAGAGGATCATGTTGTGGATGAGAAGGAGACGAGACAACCAGACAGCAGGTCTGGGGAGTTGTGCTGGGTGTCGATCCTTTGGCTTCTTCTTCACAGGGAAAGTAGGCCTGGCTGATCGTCATTAGAGCTACAAAGGCTCGCACAACTTGACATGTTTATTTAATGGCTGCTCGCGGCACCGACAGCAAGCTGCTCCTACCTCTCACCGTAACGTGTTGATCTACCTCCGTGTGTTTACATTCCTTTGTGTGTGTGTGTGTGTGTGTGTGTGTGTGTGTGTGTGTGTGTGTGTGTGTGTGTGTGTTTGTGAGTGTGTGTTCACCAGTGTGTTTTTTGTTATGTATGTGCAGGGTTGTCTGATTGTAGTCTGTTTACCAGAAAACTGTAGCTGTAATCAGTTACGTTACCAGCACTAAATATTGCAATCAGATTGAAGATACTTTTGAAAAAAGAGACGATTACTTTTTGGATTACTTTTACGTTCAGAAAGAATGTTTGCGAAAATTACATTATGACACCTTTCTATTTTCTCCATGACAAAACGTTTGTTCCACCTGAGTGAGTCTCCAGTTGAGAGACCGTCATGATGACACACCAACTGCATTTTTGTATTTTTCTAATGCCTCTTAAGGGGATAGTAATCCAAAAGTAAGTGAAAGCGATCGGATTACGCTGCTGATGTTGGGTAATCCAAAAGTGACTGATTACAATTTTATACCGGTAAATAGTACCTGTAATGGATTACATTTAGAAAGTAACCGACCCGATCCTGTGTATGTGCGTAGAAGTGTCCTCGGTACGGGTTCTTGTGAGTGTGCACAGTTAATTTGTGTGTTTGTAAAAAAAAAAATGTGTATCCATGTGTTTGTGTACCACCCATGTTGGTTCATATGAATTGATGCATAGCCATGCATGAAAATATGCATTTTCAGATTCCAAACTAATAGTCTTTAAATAGAACGTCACTTTAGCCAACATTGTCGTCCAACCTCAGTAATCTCTTTATTCATACCGGGCATTGAGAGCCCTCATAAATACTTATAGTCGGCATTACACAGCACAACAATACAAGAGATGCCAGTCATTCTGGAATGAGCATGAAGAGCAGAAGAGTGAGAGAGTGAGAGAGAGAGAGAGAGAGAAAGAGGAAGAGAGCAGAAGAGTGAGAGAGTGAGAGAGAGAGAGAGAGAGAGCAAGAGATAGAGACTGCAGGGCGGATTCACCGGTGCATTTCCTTTTTTTGTTTGTTTGCGCATGTAAACGCAGTTTTGATGAAATATTAATGTCTCCCATCCAAAATGCTCGGTAAAGGATCCACTGTCTTCGATTTATCCATCTGTAACACCTGAGATACAGCAGGCATTTAGGATGCTGCGCTGTCAGGAGAGAGGTGTCAGCAGAGAGCTCCATGCGTCGAGCTGTCACTAGCCTGACACACCTTTGCTTCTGCTGCAGTCTGGAAACTTCTCTCTCTCTGTCTCTTTCCCTCCCTCTCCTTCTCTCGCTCTCTCTCTACATATATATCCCTCCTCTGACAGTAATTCAAATGATGCCAAGACTATTCTATTCATTTCGTTAGAAATACAGTGAGATAAATGTTAGGATAAAGTGGTTGAACAAAGAGTGAACAAGAGAAAATGTTAGATATCGATAAGCATTCGTTTTTGCTTTCTTTGACTATTGTGGCACAACTTGTAGGAACATAAGGTTGAAGATTTTGTGCATTTCAATGGAGCAAGTTCAATTGGAAACGTATAGTATGATCAATACAGTCCATGTCTGTGCTCTACTGTAAGCTTTGATTGACACCCGGCATTGAGCTGAGGTCTTGTATCCCATGCGGGCCCACTGACAAATCAGATACCCTGATCCATTCCCTATCTCCCTATACATGCTAATCCAACCTGACTACGCCTGGAAAGTGATAGCGGCTGCTCGACAAAACGTGTCTAGTTTGCGGTTGGGATTTGAAGGCCTCGCGTGGCTCATGGCGAGAAGCTGCATTGACTTTGACACACGGAGTCGCTGCTCCGTAATGGAAGATCTGGCTCGGAGTGTGAAGGTGTCAATCAAGCGTCTTCTCATTGCAAGGTAATGTATCCCACAGTGCTATTTGAGTGGTCAGTTGGACGTTCACGATGCATCCTGTCAGAAAGACTAGTTAATTATAGCGTCTTGTTCTATGTTAGGCTTGGGCGTGTCAGAGGGAATAGAAACTCATGAGGTATACCGCTCATTTATAATAAGGAGATGCGCATTTCAATCTTGTGACTCTGCAGCGAGGAAAGGAACAAACAACCAACGGGGAAATTGTGTGTGTGTGTGTGTGTGCTTTATATGTATGTGCTTGTGTGCGCACACATTTGTGTTTGCACTCTCTCTAATATGTTTTGTGTGGTCGCAACTGGGGAACACACTAGTTCCCAAACCCCACCCCCACCTTTCCGTCCATACAAAGGGAGCATGAACAAATAGAAGGAAAAACAGCAGAGACTGTCGCCTAAGGAGGTATGGATGTCATAAAAGAGCAGGGTTGGGGTGTCACTCAATAAATCAGTGTGAGTTTAATTACCGGGCCGGTGTGGAGGAGCCATGACATGGTATGGGTAGTTAGCGTTCCTCCTGGGCCGGACCCTACCAAAAATCTGACAGAGCAGGGTTTCACTCACACTCACACACACAGGAACGTACCAATATTCAGCGGGGTGGGGGGGGTGGGGGGGGGACATTTGAGCTCTGCTCACAGGACTGCAGCTCCCTCACAGGCGAGGGCTGTCTGTCTAATCCCCCCCCCCCCTTTTTATGAACTCTGGTTGGGAGAATGTTTGAAGCTAATCTCTGCCACATAGTCCACTGCACACTGACTCTGTTAACCCTGTGCCCCATAATCCTGTAACGAGAGAGAGGAGAGAGGAGGGAGGGGAGGGAAGAGTGGAGAGAGAACAGAGAGAGAGAAAGGAGAGAGAGGAGGGAGGGGAGGGAAGAGTGGAGAGAGAACAGAGAGAGAGAGAGGAGAGAGGAGGGAGGGGAGGGAAGAGTGGAGAGAGAACAGAGAGAGAGAGAGGAGAGAGGAGGGAGGGGAGGGAAGAGTGGAGAGAGAACAGAGAGAGAGAGAGAGAGGCGAGAGGAGGGAGGGAAGGGAAGAGTGGAGAGAGAACAGAGAGAGAGAGAAGTTGGAGCAGACAGACAGAGAGAGAATGGGGTAGGTGGGAGAGAGAAAAAGAGAGTGACAGGGTGAGAGAACATAGAGAAAAGGGGGAGCAGAAAGAGAAATGCAGTGAGAGTGAAATGGAGACATATGAGACATTAAAAGACACAGAGAGGGGAGGGAAGTACATGTGACTATAGGTGGGTAGCTTGGCTCCACTTTGGAGTAATAAGTTTCATTTTCAGGGCTCAACAGCCATGACGGAGCTATAGTTGAGGCTCAAACACGGCCTTGTGTTTTACATTTTGTGTTTCAGAGGAGGCTGGTGGGAGGAGCTATAGGAGTACGGGCTCATTGTAATGGCTGGAATGGAATTAATGGATCGTAGTCAAATGTGTGGTTTCCATATGTTTGATGTGTTTGATGTCGTTCCATTGATTCCAATCCAGCCATTACAATGAGCCCGTCCACCTGTAGCTCCTCCCACCAGCCTCCTCTGGTGTATTTGTCATGCCCCTCTCCAGGCTGGTTGCTGACTGACTGAGAGGCACTTCACTCATAGACAGGCAATCCCTCCATCAGTGCTCAGACTGTCCACAATAGGCTGAGCGAGGCTGGACTGAGGGCTTGTAGGCCTGTTGAAAGGCAGGTCCTCACCAGACATCACCGGCAACAACATTGCCTATGGGCAAGAGAAATGCACTGCAGTACTTAATGCGGCTGGTGGCCACAGCAGATACTGACTGTTACTTTTGATTTTGACCCCCCATTTGTTCAGGGACACATTATTCCATTTCCGTTAGTCACACGTCTGTGGAACTTGATCAGTTTATGTCTCAGTTGTCGAATCTTGTTATGGTCATTCAAATATTTACACATGTTATGTTTGCTGAAAATAAACGCAGTTGCCAGGGAGAGGACGTTCCATTTTTTGCTGAGTTTATGTGCACGCACGTACTAACACACATTTGCATACCATCCTTATGTTCCAGCCAAGGGATCGTTACAATAGCTGTGTTTATTAGCTGTGTTTATTCATTACATTTGCAGGCCTGCTATTGTTTTAGGAAATGTAAATAAACAGATACCGGTTCATCTTGTACCTTTTCATTTTTATATTCTCATACAACTGTTTTATATTCTCATGCAAACTTTCCCAGAGTGAGTAATTAATTCCTGGCACTCCACTTTGCGAAGCTTGTAAGGCCACCGAAATACCCAGCGAAAAACTAAATTCAAAATCCCTTGCAGAAAAAGAAGGACATATGCCAATCTGTTCCTGCATTCTGCTAGACATGTGCACGATCTCGTTGGCTGAGAGACATTTGCATTTGTTTTAACCCTATCCCTTGTGACGCTGCAGCCCGAGGCACAACACAACACAGTCAAAGGAGAGACCACCCCCTCTCATCTCATCTCCTCCGTGTATGTGCTTGTGGTGTTTGTGTGTGTGTGTGTGTGTGTGAGTGTGTGTGTGAGTGTGTGTGTGTGTGTTAGAGCGCCCCCTAGCCCTCAAACCTCACCGCTCCACACGTGCCCTACATAGCAGTCCCAGGGAGGGTATATGCCCGTCTCAAGACTACAGAGAGTCTCTGTTTTTGTCATGTTTTATATCATTCTACTCATACAAATGACGCAGGTCCTCTCACTAAAGACCACACTGTTACCCGAAGAGCTCTCGTTATGAATGCAAACACAACCAGCGGCTTGCCGTTCTTTCTACTGCTCTCTGTTTTCACCAACGAGCTGTTGTTTTGTAAACAACTCCAGAATGACAGCATTTTGATGCATATTTGTAAAAGATGAAGAGAAAGAGAGAAAGAGAGTGAGAGCGGAGGAGAAAGCAAGAGGGAGAGAAATGAGAGATAGGGACAGAAGAGGGAGAGTGTAAAAATGAGCCAGATGGTAGATTTGGCTAGGCCACTGTCATTCAGTTTATGTAAAGCCTGTCTGGAGAGAGTACAGACCCCGAAGCATCTCTCCCATATTGAATAGTCACTTCACGCTTAAGAAGCAAAGGGAGAGGCTCTGAGGCTATGATCAATACTGGAAACCTATTGTTTTCATTTTTGAATGTTACCTTTTTACACTCATATTGATTTCTTATTTTATTTCCCTGAAAACATTATGGTGGGTGAAAGTGGAAAACATGCGTTTGCAGACACAGAAAAACTGACACAATGAAATCCCAAGTTAACATAGTTTTGTGTTTCTATTTCTAGTCAGTTAGTTTTCAGACCTGATTTGCTAGTTTTTTTTTAGTTTTAGTTGTATAAAAATATTTATATTTTGTTTTAATATTATTTCGTTTCAGTTGTAGTGTTAGGGACAGAACGCATGCGTGGGAGGCTAGGAACCATTCATGTTGTATAGGTATTATTTTTTTTGGTGGGGGGGGGTGATTCGTGGGTGGCACCAAAGAGATTGCGTCTAAAATCGACTCACTTTCACAAACGCCGATTCATGGATCGTCTACATCCGGGTTGCATCCGGTTTATACAGACCAACGTCACATGTCACATGTCACATGCGCACTAGCACTCAATGCGCACAGGGAGCAGCACGAGCAGCGACGCCGTCATTACGTCATCCAAAAACATGGCACACATTTTGGATGAATATAAAAAATGTATATCTTCGGCTGTGAGTGATGGAAAAAAACAATCTTCAGCAAAATGATTTGAATAATTCAATGGATGTTTTGTGGACAAAATCTTACAGTATTATCAATTTTCAATTCTGACTTCTCTATGTGACCGTGTATGAAAATTGTCTTCCTGGGCCGGGCGTCAGTTACACTGCAGTACTGAAGCAAAACTGTAGGAGCAGTTGAAACGGTGCTTCAAGACTGGAGCCCTGGCCCCTTGGGTGGCACTGGGGCAGTAGGTCATGTGTCAGGTCATAGGTTAAGTTAGGTTTGAATTATAAGCTCAAATCTGAATGTGACTTGGATTGAAATGGAATAGCTCCGATACAAAATATATGGTGGAAGGAAACTCTCTCTCGCCCATGTTTACACCAATCCAATGCTTTTTAACTTTAGCAGTGCATGTAAGAAGAATGAAGTTAGCTTCCTAGAAGGTTCTCCCCTGTTAGTTAGTGATAGCTATTTAAAGTGCTAGTCCAATTTGAAACAGTGCCATCTCCTGGCTGCATTTACTCTCCAGATTCAGTCAATGCCCAAAATTCTTGGAAACCCAATGTTTAGGTTTTTATTTTTAGCTCTGTTAGTTTTGGAATCAAAGATAATAGTTTCAGTATATTTGTATTTTTTTCAATTGGGTTTGTTAATGATTTTTATTTCAGTTTACTAAATGGTTTTTTCGTGATCAGCTTCAGTTTTAGTTTTACTGAACCTTGCTGACGACACACACGCACGCTTACATGCTTCATGCACACACACAGACATACAGTGCCCCCAAATTGACCCATTCGTGAGCATGTGTGACCCGCGGTTGTCGATCAGTGCAAATTTGTAAGGCGATGAAGCGTGCAGGAGATGCCTGTCAAAGAGGAGGTTAGGAGATTACACACCCCATAGTAGAAAAAGGGGGGGAGCAAGAGACTGTTAATTTCTGATTGTTTATTTAATATATTCCACTAAGATGTTTCCTATGCCAATAAAGCCCTTTGAAGTGAATTAATTTGAGAGAGAGAGAGAGAGAGAGAGAGAGAGAGAGAGAGAGAGAGAGAGAGCTCTGTCATGGAAGGTGAACCTCATCAGAGAGCGTGATTTAACATTATCCGCTGGCTTACTAAACTCTGAGATGTAAAAAGGGACCTCTATTCAACAAGGCATGTTTTTCTTCCTCATTCACTCTCACTTCTCTCTCATTTCACACAGGCTGCTGGAGATGCCTTAATTGTGCTCCCTCTTCAAGGCAGCCTTTTCACTTGCTCTGATAAGTCTTTGATATTCCGCGCTTCACTAATTGTAGTCGCTGCAGTACATCTTTTTCCCATTTCCTGATAATTAGCCTCTAACTCTTTCATCTGTCTTTTCAAGTGCACTAAATCTCGTTGTTTAATGAAAGTTACACTGCACCCAACAAGGTTGACGGGTGGGGAAAAGAACACGCGGCGGCTATCGCCCGTGGGCTGCCTGGCCGTGTCCTTGGGTTTTTGAACGTGAAAATATCCCACCGCAAGAACACAGGAGCCGTTTAATATGAACACGCTTCCGAATGACTCCTGGTAAATAGATGGGGGAAAATGGGAGGCGATTTGGCGGTGAAGCTTGAACCTGCGGCTTTGTACTGAAAAGATCAAAACCTCATATGTCTTCCAGCTAGAGTAACTGCAGCAACCCCAACCAAAACAGACTGCAGTCATATCAGACGTGGGTTAGACTCAAACATTACTGAGAAAAATGATTAGTGAGAACTACGACGGCGTAATCTATATGAGAAGGCTTATACCTTTACCCCTACTGACATTGAGATATTTTGCACATACTGTAGGTATTCTGAAGGTAAAATATCATTGGGTAACACTTCCAATGAGTTAACTCCTCTGCTGTACAATATATGCATAGATAATAAGCGATTATATCTAGCAGGGTATTCTTTGTTACCGATAATTGTTGTTGAGAAAGGTCATTACAACACTATGGGATGCGACTGCACAATGGTGTCACGTTACGGATGTAATTTTTTTTTACTACACTTCCTCTGAGGGAGAAGAGTAAAGGGGGAGAAAAAACACGTTACCCTGGGGGAAAAAAACAACAACGAAAAAACACAAAGACAGTGAGAGGAGAAAGGGAGAGAAGCGTTGTTTCAAGAGCGCGTCACGTCTTAATGACCTCATTGCTCTTGTAGTGATGTGAGTTATTTCACGCTAGGACATGTTCAAGTGAATGGGAGGCGGGCGAGGAAGGGGGGTAGTGGAACTGCTAACTAGGGTATCAATGCGGTGAGATTTGGGGGGGGGAATGGTTAACGGGGTCATTTAGATTGGATGGGAGATCGATACGGAAAGGTGGAGAGGAGCTGTGATGTGTAGCTGGTGTGTGATTGTTCTGCAGATTGCATAGGGAGACGGACGGACGGACGGACGGACGGACAGACAGACAGACAGACAGACAGACAGACAGACAGCGGAAGGGGGACTATAGTGTCACATACCCAACAGTTCAAACAAATTCCAAGTAAGTATTTAACTTCTCTAGGGTAGGGGGCAGCATTGGGAATTTTGGATGAAAAGCATGCCCAAATTACACTGCCTGCTACTCAGTCATAGAAGCTAGAATATGCATATAATTAGTGGATTTGGATGGAAAACATTCTGAAGTTTCTAAAACTGTTTGAATTATGTATGTGAGTATAACAGAACTCAGATGGCATGCAAAAACCTGAGAAAAAATCAAACCAGGAAGTGGGACATCTGAGGTTTGTAGTTTTTCAACTCTTGGCCTATCAAATACACAGTGTCTGTGGGGTCATATTGCACTTTCTAAGGCTTCCACTAGATGTCAACAGTCTTTAGAACCTTGTTTGATGCTTCTACTGTGAAGGAGGGGGGAATGAGAGGGGATTGAGTCAGTGGTCTGCCAGAGAGCCATGAGCTCAGTCTCGCATGTTCACGTGTTAGTTAGCTTGAGTTTCATTGCAATTCTACAGACAAAGGAATTCTCCGGTTGGAACATTATTGAACATTTATGTTAAAAACATCCTAAAGATTGATCTTATACATCGTTTGACATGTTTCTACGGACTATAATGGAACTTTTTGACTTTTGTCTGCTGCTAGTGAGCACTGTACTCAGATTATTGCATGGTGTGCTTTTTCCGTAAAGTTCTTTTGAAATCTGACACAGCAGTTGCATTAAGGAGAATTGGATCTAAAATTCCATGCATAACAGTTGTATCTTTTAGCAATGTTTATTATGAGTATTTCTGTAAAATGATGTGGTTCTCTGCAAAATTAAAGGATGTTTTGGAACTACTGAACATAACGCGCAAATGTAAACTCAGATTTTTGGATATAAATATGAACTTTACCGAACAAAACATACGTGTATTGTGTAACATGAAGTCCTATGAGTGTCATCTGATGAAGATCATTAAAGGTTAGTGATTCATTTTATCTCTATTTCTGCTTTTTGTGAATCCTCTCTTTGGCTGGAAAAATGGCTGTGTTTTTCTGTGACTTCGCTCTGACCTAACATAATCGTTTGGTTTGCTTTCGGTGTAGAGCCTTTTTGAAATCGTTCACTGTGGCTGGATTTACAACAAGTGTATCTTTAAAATTGTGTAAAATACATGTATGCTTGAGGAATTTTAATTATGGGGTTTCTGTTGTTTTGAATTTGGCGCCCTGCAGTTTCACTGGCTGTTGACGAGGTGGGACGCTACGTACCCTAGAGAGGTTTTAACCTTTCTAGCGCAGGCGTTCCGCTAGCGGAACCCCTCGACAACATTCCGCTGAAAAGGCTGCGTGCGAAATTCCAAAATATTTTTTTTAAATATGTAACTTTCACACATTACAACTTCTTCAGGATAGGGGGCAGCATTTTCACTTTTTGATAAATAGCGTGCCCAATTTCAACTTCCTGCTACTCATCCTCAGAATATAAGATATGCATATTATTAGTAGATTTGGATAGAAAACACTCTGACGTTTCTATAACTGTTTGAATCATGTCTGTGAGTATAACAGAACCTATGTAGCAGACAAAACCCAGAGGACAAACCATTCAGATTTTTTTTGTTGAGGTCACTGTCTATTCAATGAGGTTTCATTGGGAAACTATATTTCTAAGGGACTTGTTTGCAGTTCCTACCGCTTCCACTGGAGGTCACCAGTCTTTAGAAATTGGTTGAGGTTATTCCTTTGTTATTCCTGTGTAATGAAGAAGTACGGCCATCTTGAATGAGTGTCATGTCATGTGTATTGTTTGATAGTTGCGCAAGATCAGAAAGGTAGCGTTAGTTTGTTGTCTTCCTGTATTGAACACAGACAGTCTTCAATTTGATTGATTATTAACATTTAAAAATACCTCAAGTTGTATTACAAAAGTAGTTTGAAATGTTTTGGCAAAGTTTACAGGTAACTTTTGAGATATTTTGTACTGACGTTGCGCAAATTGGAAGCTGTGTTTTTCTGGATCAAACGCGGCAAATAAATGGACATTTTGGATATTTATCAACGGAATTAATTGAACAAAAGGACCATTTGTGATGTTTATGGGACATATTGGAGTGCCAACAAAAGAAGCTTGTCAAAGGTAAGGCATGATTTATATATTTTATTTCTATGTTTTGTGTAGCGCCTGCAGGGTTGAAATATGTTACTCTCTTTGTTTACTGTTGTGCTATCATCAGATAATAGCATCTTATGCTTTCGCAGAAAAGCCTTTTTGAAATCTGATATGTTGGCTGGATTCACAACGAGTGTAGCTTTAATTTGGTATCTTACATGTGTGATTTAAAGAAAGTTAGATTTTTATAGTATTTTATTTGAATTTGGCGCTCTACATTTTCCCTGGCTATTGGCCAAGTGGGACGCAAGTGTCCCGCCTATCCCAGAGGTTACAAGTCCAAAACAGCAAATTAAAGATAAACATCTTGTTAATCTACCCATCGTGTCCGATTTCAAAAATGCTTTACAGTGAAAGCACAACATAGTATGTTAGGTCATAGCCAAGTCAAAAAACACACTGCCATTTTTCCAGCCAAAGATAGGAGCCACAAAAAGCAGAAATATAGATCAAATTAATCACTAACCTTTGATGATCTTCATCAGATGACCCTCATAGGACATCATGTTACACAATACATGCATGTTTTGTTCGATAATGTGCATATTTATATCCAAAAATCTCAGTTTACATTGGCGCCTTACGTGCAGTAATGTTTTGATTACAAAACATCTAATGATTTTGCTGAAATACTCATAATAAACATTGATAAAAGATACAAGTGTTATCCACAGAATTAAAGACCGACTTCTCCTTAATGCAGCTCTGTGTCAGATTTTAAAAAAACTTTATGGAAAAGGTATAATCTGAGAACGGTGCTCAGAGCCCAAAACAGCCAGAGAAATATCCGCAATTTTGGAGTCAACAGAAGTTAGAAATAACACCATAAATATTCACTTACCTTTGATGATCTTCATCAGAATGCACTTCCAGGAATCCCAGTTCGACAATAAATGACTGATTTGTTCCATAAAGTTCCATAAAGTCCATCATCTATGTCCAAATTGCCACTTGTTGTTTGCGTGTTCAGCCCACTAATTCATCTTCATGAGGCGCAAGCACTTCGTCCAGACAAAAACTCAAAAACTCCTTTAGAAACATGTCAAACGATGTATGGAATCAATCGTTAGGATGTTTTTAACATAAAACATCAATAATGTTCCAACCGGAGAATTCCTATGTCTGAAAAAAAGCTCTGGACCGAGAGGTAACTCTGTTGGGAGCGCGCGTCATGAGACCAAGGCACTCTGCCAGACCACTGACTCAAAGAGGTCTCATGAGCCCCTCCTTTATAGTAGAATCCTCATTCAAGTTTCTAAAGATGGTTGACATCTAGTGGAAGCCGTAGGAAGTGCAACTTGACTCCATAGACACTGTGTATTCGGTAGGCCAAGCTTTGAAAAACTACAAACCTCAGATTTCCTACTTCCCGGTTGGATTTTTCTCAGGTTTTCGCCTGCCATATGAGTTCTGTTATACTCACAGACATCATTCAAACAGTTTTAGAAACTCGAGAGTGTTTTCTATCCAATACCATTAATATTATGCATATATTAGCATCTGGGACAGAGTAGGAGGCAGTTCACTCTGGGCACACTATTCATCCAAAAGTGAAAATGCTGCCCCCTATCCCAAAAAGGTATTAAGATTGTTTAACTGCCACGTTTCGGCATCATAGCCTTCGCCAAGGATTGCAATGTATTTCATGTTTGTATTCCCGTGAAAGTGGAAACAAAACAAAGTACGCTACATGGCCAACAGTATGTGGACACCTGCTCGTCGAACATCTCATTCCAAAATCATGGGCATTAGTATAGAGTTGGTCCCCCCTTTGCTGCTATAATAGCCTCCACTCTTCTGGGAAGGCTTTGCACTAGATGTTGGAACTGCGGGGACTTGCTTCCATTCAGCCCCAAGAGCATGTGTGAGGTCGATTAGGAAGTCGGTGTTCCAATTCTTCCCTAAGGTGGTGAATGGGGTCAAGGTCAGGGCTCTGTGCAGGCCAGTCAAGTTCTTCCACACCGATCTCAATAAACATTTCTGTTTGGACCTCTCTTTCTGCACGGGGGAATGATCATGCTGAAACACATAATTGGAAGCACAGAATCATCTGTAGCGTTAAGATTTCCCTTCACTAGAACTAAAGGGACTAGACCGAACCATGAAAACAGACCCAGACCATTATTCCTCCTCCACCAAACTTTACAGTTGGCACTATGCATTGGGGCAGGTAGCATTATCCTGGCAAACGACAAGCCTAGATTCGTCCGTCGGATTTACAGAGGGTGAAGCGTGATTCATCACACCAGAGAACGCATTTCCAGTGTTCCACAGTCCAATGGCAGTGATCTTTACACCACTCCAGCCAACGCTTAGCATTGAGCCTGGTGATCTTAGGCTTGTGTGCGGCTGCTCAGACACGGAAATCCATTTCATGGAGCCCCCGTCGACCAGTTATTGTGCTGACGTTGCTTCCAGAGGCAGTTTGGAACTCGGTAGTGAGTGTTGCAACCGAGGACAGACTATTTTTGTGCGCCACACGCTTTTGCAGTCAGCGGTCTGTTCTGTGAGCTTGCTTGGTCTACCACCTCGCGCCTGAGCCGTTGTTGCTCCTGGACCTTTCCACTTCACAATAACAGCACTTACAGTTGACCGGGGCAGCTCTTGTAGGGCAGAAATTTGACGAACTGACTTGTCGGAAATGTGGCATCCTATGACGGTGCCACTTTCAAATTCACTGAGCTCTTCAGTAAGGCCATTCTACTTTCAAAGTTTGTCTATGGAGATTGCATGGCTGTGTCCCTGATTTTGTACACCTGTCAGCAAGGGGTGTGGCTGAAACAACCGAATCCACTATTTTGAAGGGGTGTCCACATGGTTTTTTATAAATAGTGTATAATACTGTTCAGACCTGATTTGAAAAAAATAAACAGTTCCAACTTACATTTACGGTAATCATATAATTTCCTCATCTTTAGAAGGAAGTATTATACTTATCTTACCTTTAATTAAAAATGTATGACAAGACAGAAGCACAGCCTACAATAATAAAGACACCTTTATCTCTAATACATGACGGAGAAACTTATATCTATTACAGCATATTTGATGACTATCATCAGGGTTGGGTAGGTTACTTTCTAAATGTAATCCATTGCAGTTACTAGTTACTTTGTAATCAAAATTGTAATCAGTAACATAACTTTTGGATTACCCAAACTCAGTAACGTAATCTGATTATATACATTTATTTTTAGATTACTTTCCCCTTAAAAGGCATTAGATGAAGACAAATATGTATGTCAAATCAATGTTAAAGTTTACATAGCTGGCCATATATGGATGTTCAATTTGACTTTATGGGTTGGTTATGTAGGCTTCTTCTACATATAATAAAACAAATAAATTATATCAAGTCCAACAATGCATGTAGCAACTAGAGATTGCCCTTTTAAGTCTATCAAAAGTGTGTGAGTTTGAGCAGGTGTACAGTAGGCGTATGGATGTATTTTTTTATCAGCATGAATTATATTGAGTAATAAAAGCCCCACTTTTATTCCATAGGCTGGGATCTGCACTGTGCAGCTGTTATTCTATAGGCTGGGATCTGCACTGTGCAGCTGTTATTCCATAGGCTGGGATCTGCACTGTGCAGCTGTTATTCCATAGGCTGGGATCTGCACTATGCAGCTGTTGCAAAAGCACATTTTCACTGGCTGTCCACTGGTTTCAAAACAATGATTGATAGGCAGCTGAAACTTCTTGAATTCAACCATTATTGGGTTCAAATATACATTTAGATTTGTGAACAGCCATCCACAACAACCACAACCAGAAAGGCGTGGGTAGCTAAATGAGAGAGCAGCAGTGTGATTCACATCTATGCGCTATGTAGATATCAATAATAAGTGATATCCCTATCGCCGTAGACTATACCAATGCTGTCATCCTTACCTCCAAGAGTTTATTCTAGTTGGATAATCTTTGCATGCCGACAGCAGTCACACAATTGGAAGACATAGTTTGGACTGTAGCCTAAAAAAGCCCATTCCTGCTCTTTTCTCGTGATCTATCAAACACATTTGGTGTGTCATCATAGTGGTCTCTGACTTGTGGTCAGACTCGCTCAGGTGGAACAAATTTAAATGTACACCTTTTTCAATGCTGATTTGAATGTCATTGAGAAAACAGAAAAGCGTCAAAGATTTTTTCCGCAAACATCCTTTCTGAATTGAAAAGTAATCCTCGAAGTAATCATCTCGTTTTTCTAAAGTATCTGTAATCTGATTACAATATTTCCGCTTGTAACGGATTACAGTTATCGTTTTACAAGTAATTCGTTACTCCCCAACCCTGACTATCATTCATATGTCATTCACCCTGCTCAATGTAACATCAATAAGTTTAGGCTACTACATGAGACTTTAATTTTCCCTGTACCCATCATCAGGCTGCTAGCCCACAAATGAAAGTTTATAACGTAGGTGCGCAGGTCGGGAGACAAATTACAGTAATCAAGGTCACAGAGAGTGACACATTCAATACCGCCTGGCATACTCTTGCCTGCATCTAGCTGACCTTGGGTGTAATGATTAGTCGTTTTGCAACTAAAATGTGAGTTTCTATTGGACAAATTCAGGTAGGTCCCTCCCTTTGGTGGAATGAATACACACCTGATTACCCGCACACACAGTTCACTTTCATAGCAACCACATACTGTACAGCATCATCCCTTTGCTTGTTGTATAATTCCTTCTCCCATTGATGCGCTCTCCTCCTCTCACCTCTCCTCCTCTCAACAGCTGTCTGTGACCAGATGCAAAAGCCTCTCCAAGCCAAACCTTCATACCATAACCACTAGCCGCTACACAGCCTAAAGCGATGTCACCAGATTAAATTAGCCAGCTAGCTAACATAAATAGCATTCCTCTTTGTTTGAGTCAGGTTGTTGAGTAGGCAAAATTAGCTGCATTAGCTAAGTAAGTGATATGGATTTCAAGGACAAATATACAGTACATCTCTCTCTCTCTCTCTCCGCTGCTTCTCCTTAATTTTTGAACAAATTCATTTTGTTAAAAACTGTTCAACTACTGTCATTCTCTCTCTTTGAGTCAACTATTCACCACACTTTATGCACTGCAGTGCTAGCTAGCTAGCTGTAGTTTATGATTTCCGTACGAGATTCATTCTCTGATCCTTTGATTGGATGGACAACATGTCAGTTCATACTGCAAGAGCTCTGATAGGTTGGAGGACATCCTTGCAGTGTAAGTCTATGGAAGGGGGTGGTAAACATGAGCCTCCTCGTTTTTTAAATTGAACTCATTGAACTCAGAGGAGGACAGAAAATAGCTGTCCTCCGGCTACACCATGGTGCTACCCTAGAGAGTGCCGTTGAGGCTTCTGTAGACCTTTATTGCATTGCAAGACTGTGTTGATGATATGTGTATATATGTAGTATATTTCTATCTAAAAAAGGATAACCTTTTGAGTGTTTCACTATTTTTATTAAATAAACTGAGTAGGATGGTTTTCCCTTCCTCCTCCTCTGAGGAGCCTCCACTAGTGTGTGTGTATGTGTGTGTGTGTGTGTGTGTGTGTGTGTGTGTGTGTGTGTGTGTGTGTGTGTGTGTGTGCGTGCGTGTGTGCATGTGTGCGTGTGTGTGTGTGTGTTTGTGTGTGAGTGAATCTGGGGGTGTATTTTGTGCTGTATTTGGTGCTGTTTCTGAGGCAGTTTCTGTATTAAGTCCAAGGATGACATTATCGCTTCCCTTTCAGCTTTCTATTAGACACACCAGGCCTGCCAGTCAAGCTGCTCACATAACGTGACTGAAATCATGTCAATGGCAAAAAAATGTACACTTAGAAAAGAATGTTGCTCAACCATTTTGAACCAAGTTCTAGAGCATGTAGTTTGTGTCCTAGCTAAGCTGAGTAAGTCAATGGCAGTAGCTAGAATCTCAACTGAAGCAGTTACAAAACACGGTTAATACCAGCTGGAACAGGGCTATTATGCTCAGGATCAGTCTTCTGAACAGACTGTACAGCACAATATATTGTACTTCCCATTCGTTGTTTTTGTCCCTCAGCCCCTCATCTATCTCTGGTGTAGTGGCTGGGATGATGAATTAAGAAGGGGGAGTGAGCAGAGGGATTTGGTTCTCATCCCTGCTCTCTCTCTCTCTGTGTGTGTGTGTGTGTGTGTGTGTGTGTGTGTGTGTGTGTGTGTGTGTGTGTGTGTGTGTGTGTGTGTGTGTGTGTGTGTGTGTGTGTGTGTGTGTGTGTGTGTGTGTCTTGGCAGACATGCCGCAATAGTAGGGACAATTTTTTTTTGCTGCCCTCCTCCTATCCCTGTGTGTTTGTTATTGTGTGTGTGTTTATATATGCATGTGTTTGTGTGTGTTTGCAAATGTGGGTTTGTGTGTCAATCTGTTTGTGTTTGTGTACGTACGTGTGTGTGTGTGTATTTACGCACGCCCGTCTGCAAATGTTGGTGTGTGCGGGCTCGTACATGCTTGTGTGTGTGTGACATACTGTATTTAGTTCTCATTGTCCTTATGGCTGTGCTGGGATGTGGGAGGTGTATCACATAGGGCCTTTTGGAATGCGGCCAGCGCCGCTCGTTCATAACGTCTCCGGGGCATCTGGGAAGGCCGGCTGGGGAGGACAGGTGTTACTCCTCTGAGCAAATCAAACGCCAATCAGCTGCTCAGATCTAAAGCCAATCAGAAGCCTCAGAGATCCAAATTGTCTGCATTTCTTTCAGTCATCCTTTTTTAATGTGAACTGTGGTATATTGCTTTGTTGTTTTATTGTCACATATTTTGTTTTTACACTGAGCAAAAATATGAAAGCAACATCCAACAAAGTTACAGTTCATATAAGAAAATCAGTCCATTGAAATAAATACATTTTGCCCTAATCTATGGATTTCACATGACTGGGAATACAAATGTGCATCTGTTGGTCACAGATACTTTAACAAAGGTAGGGTCATAGATCAGAAAACCAGTCCGTGTCTGGTGTGACCACCATTTGCCTCATGCAGCGCAACACATATCCTTCGCATAGAGTTGATCAGGCTGTTGATTGTGGTCTGTGGAATGTTGTCCCATTGCTCTTCAATGGCTGTGCAAAGTTGCTACATATTTGCGGGAACGGGAACACGCTGTCGTACATGTCGATCCAGAGCATCCCAAACATGCTCAATGAGTGACATGTCTGGTGAGTGTCCAGGCCATGGAAGAGCTGGGACATTTTCAGTTTTCAGGAATTGTGTACAGATCCTTGCGACATGGGGCCGTGCATTATCATGCTGAAACGTGAAATGATCGGGGCGGATGAATGGCACGACAATGGGCCTCAGGATCTCTTCACGGTATCTCTGTGCATTCAAATTGCCATCGATAAAAGGCAATTGTGTTCGTTTTCCGTAACTTATGCCTGCCCTTACCCTAACCCCTCCGCCACCATGATGTTGACATCAGCAAATCGCTCATCCACTCGACTCCATGCATGCTGTCTGCCATCTGCCTGGTACAGTTGAAACCGAGATTCAGCCATGAAGAGCACACTTCTCCAGCATGCCAGCGGCCATCGAAGGTGAGCATATGCCCTCTGAAGTCGGTTACGATGACAAACTGCAGTCAGGTCAAGACCCTGGTGAGGACGACGAGCACACAAGACGAGCTCCTCTGAGACGGTTTCTGACGGAAAACTCACTGTTTCATCAGCTGTCTGGGTGGCGGGTCTCAGACCATCCCGCAAGTGAAGAAGCCGGCAGGCGTGGTTACATGGTTGTGTCGGGTGACAAAACTGCCCATCTTAGAGTGGCCTTTTATTGTCCCCCAGCACAAGGTACACTTGTGTAACGATCATGCTGTTTAATCAGCTTCTTGATGTGTCACACCTGTCAGGTGGATGGATTATCTTGGCAAAGGAGCAAGGCTCACTAACAGGTATGTAAACAAATTTGTGCACAAAATGTGAGGGGAAACAAGCTTTTTGTGCGTCTTTTGTTTCAGCTCATGAAACATGGGACTAACACTTTACATGTTATGTTTATATTTTTGTTCAGTGTACATACCTTGTTTTAGGTGCACCGTTGATGTCAAACGCTCTGCTGCCATAATGTTTACATACCATTCTGTTGACGTCAGATTTCCTCTGTCAGCCCTAGGATTCTCACCGGCGACGACACTTGAGGCTTCCTTGACCAAAACCATAAAAATGACCACACTGCTAAGACTAGGCTCCAACTGGCAATAGAAGACGACAGTCATGATGGATCTGACAACCAGGAATGTATTGTGACTTCCTTGTCTCTCAGTGGCAGTCCTCCCACAGGTGAACAGTGTCAGGAAACAATTAACTACAATTAATGAAATGTCAGGATGTTTTAATTTAATTTTTTTTGCTTTATTTAACTAGGCAAGTCAGTTAAGAACAAATTCTTTTTTTCAATGACGGCCTAGGAACAGTGGGTTAACTACCTTGTTCAGGGGCGAAATGACAGATTGTACCTTGATTACTAGTCCAACGCTCTAAACACTAGACTCTAACCTGCCGCCCCATGTTCTTTCCCAGTGACATATTTAGAGTATTGTAAAACCTCTCTGACCATGTAGAAACATAACATCACATCAGAGAGATGTGAGGGCAGCCTTCTACAACTACATGTGACTATGTGTGCTACTTTGCTTTTCACAATACGCAATGACTTGCTTTTATTGATTAGACATTGAAGTAATATGTCCTTACTGGTGACATATAACTGGTATGTCCGCTAACAGGTTAAATATCACTCATTTGACATGTTCTAATGAGACCACGTTGTTTTTCAATTAACGACTGTGTTAGAGACCAGTCCTCAGCGAAATATTAGACGACACGTTGTATAACAGTGGTCTATTTTCACAGGAGTTTATTATATGATTTCAGCGGACTTGGAAAGGAGCGGGACATGAGTGTCTTACTCTAAGATTAATGGAATGCCGCTAATCAGAGGTGGTAGAGTCGTGAATCAGCCACCGACTTTGTCCGTCAGCATCCCCCAGCAGGCAAGGCGAAACCAATCCCAGTCACCGACCATTACCCTGCCCACCTGGAAGCAAACAATCGTTTATATCTACAGTATTCTAGTTGACTAATAGGGGGCGCTGTGTTGAAGCCACCGTGCCGCCATCTTGGCACCCCCCCCCCCCCCCCCCATCGTTGTAAAATAAAATGTTTTGGAAGCTATAGAAATGCATTTACATTCGTTTTTGCCACATGTAATCTATTACAGACACCTTAATGCATACTTTGTTATTATATTATGTGAGCGAAACATAAAAAAATATGAATAAAAAATGTGTTTCCTTAAAGTATAGCTTTTTTTTTAGATGACTAATGTTACTTTCCCCACTACGTACATGTAGTTAAACACATGTAATTTTGTCCTTGAAATACTGTAGAATTCCATGAATTCCGATGGAGGACAGGTGGTTTCAAAGCCTCTCATTGGCCAATACATAGCATCAGCAATCCAGGGTTTATATGCATCATTGGAAGCAACTCACTCAGTCAGAGAATAAAATGTTGCAATTTTGTGCCAAAATGAGACAGAGTTGTATTTACCTAGTAAGTCGCAAAAGTCATTACATGATCCTTTGTATCGTCTTTATATCAGTAGGCCTATATCATACTGTTCTTCATCTTTAAGTATGTTGCGAAATGTGAAGGGTGTTGATTAGGATCGGAGTGTGATGAAAGTCTGCAGGCATCTCAAAGACATGAACAGAACAGGGCAGGGAATATTGAATCTGGCCGCCAAGTGTTAGACGTCTAAACTACAAAATTGTGTTATCCATCTCCTCTGTAATTGTAACTTGCATGTCCATCTTCTTAATAGCGTCGACTTCCTTATGGTCTGAGAGTCTGCGTCTCCACCTACCATGGGTCACATGTCTACTTGAACTTTCAACAAGAAATGCTGCTCTTGGGTTGGACTTTTTCCGCATAAAACCGTCTAAGTTGGGCTAATTAATTTTCTCTCTCAAGGGGAGAAAATATCTGCCTCCTCAAAGTTTCACACTTCAGGCGTTCTCCATGAGTTAAATTAAATCGAACCCTGCGGGGTTGTGCTGTAAGGGTATTAAGTAATGTTTATTGATGTTTATTCTCAGAGGGAGCTGTGAAAAAAAATGCTTTTCAACTTGGTAAATTTTCCCTTGGTCCATGTGAAAGATGAAACTGCTCCATCTTAGGGTGGAGGGAGTGCCTCTGGTTAACTCCAATGTAACTTGAATGTGAAAAATGGACTTCGGGCAATGGAGCTGTAATAATTAATGATGGTGGAAGTGGACATCGTAGATTGATCATTCATGCATTCAAATTGGTCTGCGCTCTCCCTCTACTTGTGTATCATATCTGATCATTTACATTTGAACCAGGGTTGAAATTGAAGGCAGTCAGTTCAGGAAGAACTGAAATTCCAATTAAGTAATATAAAAAATGACATATATTTTCAAAAAATTCTCAGTTAACTGAGAATTAGAAGCTATTTATTTCAAATGTTTTTCCATTGTTGAATTCAAATCACTTCCTGAATTGACTGCCTTCAATTCGTATTGACCGCAACCCTGATTTTAACATTACAAATCATGTTAAAATGGTCTAACTCAAAATGTAATTGCATGTGAACCAATAACCAATAATGTTGTTTTACAATGGATGCTTGAATTATAAACCCAACATATATCTGAAGCCTCGCCTCACCGGCTTTCAGTGTCATTCAGTGTCATTTAGTGTCATTCAGCACCACTATCTACATTTCTAGCTTTTCTTTGCTCCTGGTTTATGTAGGTGAAAAATAGGTATATGTCTGAACTAAACTGCAATCCTGCTCCTATTTGAATCACCTTCTCTTAGTGTTTCTCTCTGTTTTCGCTCTAGTGGTTGGTAGACTGACACAGCGCCCTAGTTTCGCGGACATGTAGTTATAATCCCTGTGCCAACCTGTCACCGTGTCTCATGTCACTCCCTCTCACAACTCCCCACACATCAGCCAAAGGTGCACACGCACACGCACGCACACATGTATGCACCCACAAACACTGCAGCCTTCAGAACACGCTATTTAATTAAAAGAGCAAAACATCAACCAAAAGAAGGCCTTGTTGCTACGACAACTACAGTACAACTCTTCCATTTTCCTGCTCTTCCTTCTCTTTGCCTTTTTATCCATTCTTTCCCGCTTCATTTAACTTCTCTCTTTCTCGTTCCTCCTTTTTCTTTCCTCTGTCTGTATAGAGGGAATGGACTGGTTGAGAACCATGGCCTCCTGGGTAATAGGAAACACAGTGGCTCTCCCTTGGGCTTATCAGAGGCTAGTCAACCAGTCAACCACGCTGCACCACCATGACCATAAGGGCTCACTGTGTTGAGACACTCTCGTTCACAACTCTCTCTCTGAGTCGTGACAGAATGGGCTTCAGGAACAAAATGGTTTGTGTCGAATTCCTTTCACCTGGGTATTGTATTGTATTGTATGGTATGTCCGTTAATATCAGTTCCTTCTGAATTGTAGCTATTCATTTAGTTAAATGCCGTTCAATACAACTGATATCAATCTACTCATTATTTTTCTATGAATATTGCATTTTAAGTGTTGAGTAATGCAGCGCTAGCCTGGGTTACACAGGGGCCCATGGTTCAGTGAAAACACCACCTAACCTCAAATAGACTTAACTAAACCTTATGATATAGAAATCCCTTAGAAAGGGCTTATGCTAATAGACAGCTGTGGTTGTGTGGGGTAAATCTCCTAATGACCTAGAGTTACATTAATTAGAGCGCCTCATCAACATCTGTGCAGGTAGTCATGGTGATGGGGCTGCTGTTGCCTGTCATTGACACCTGACAGCTCAGTGCACCTGTGCCGTATGTCTAAGCAGTGCATCGTCCTCACACTTGACACACATACATGCACACGGCCTGGTGACAGACAGACGTGTGTGTCAGAAAACACACAGACACAAACGCACGCCTGCTCACACACTCACACACATACACACACACATACACACGGCCTTGAAACAGACAGACGTGTCACAAAATACACAGAATTGCACGCACGCACACACACGCATAGCCTGGAGACAGAGAGACGTGTGTGTGTGTCAGACTACACAAACAGCACAAGAAAATGCACAAGACAATGCACTTCGTCATGCACCACTTACGGAGAGTTTTCTGGTATATTTCATACCATTTCATAGAGTTCGGTATGAAACAAAGTGCTGGTTGAGCCATACTATTTCTACCAGGAGAGAGTTGCATCATTTGCCACAGCGCCATTAGACCTAGTCTGTCATCTCAGCTTTGGCTGAGCTGTGGGATCCATGTTGCCTCACACACAGACACACGTACACACGCAGTGCATTGCATTCTGGGAGAAAGGCCTACTGTAGAGTACACTTCCTCCTCTTCATTGTCTGTTGGCTTGAGCAGCATCAGGCTTTTCTGCTCTGTACTGTTGCTAGTCTATTCTTTCTTTCTCTCTCCCTGCCTTAAAAGAATGACAGCCCTATGAAAGGCTGAGCTGTCACGATCCCTCAATAGCAGCCGGCTAATTGCTGACCCTAACAGGACCAATTAGCATTTACAAGCTCTGCGCAGAGGCCCATGGGAGTCCTCCACGCAGACATGTGGACCAGACATGGCTGCCGCTCGCTCTCTTTCTCCGTCTCCCTCTCGCATACAAGCATCACAAAGACTGTTCGTGGCTTTCTTTATTTCTTTCTGTCTTCTGCCTCTTCTTGCTTTATTACACTATCCCCTTTTCCCATTCTGTCTGAGGCATGAGTGTCTTTGCTCTGGGCCCCAGAGCCCTCCTCTGAGACTCCTTGTGAAGTGTAGGGAGGGATGGAGTCCATGTCGCGGATGCACTCTGGAAAACCTCTGCGAGAGAGAGAGAGAGAGAGAGAGAGAGAGAGAGAGAGAGAGAGGGAGGGAGAGGGAGAGGGAGGGAGAGAGAGAGAGAGAGAGTGAGAGAGAGAGAGAGAGAGAGAGGGAGAGAGAGAGAGAGAGAGGGAGAGGGAGGGAGAGGGAGGGAGGGAGAGGGAGAGGGAGAGGGAGAGGGAGAGGGAGAGAGAGAGAGAGAGAGAGTGAGAGAGAGAGAGAGGGAGGGAGGGAGGGAGGGAGGGAGGGAGGGAGGGAGGGAGGGAGGGAGGGAGGGAGGGAGGGAGGGAGGGAGGGAGAGGCTCCAATGATATGCTGGAGCCTGATATCAACGACGGCAACAAGCGTGTAATCAGCCCGATTTAAAGTGTCTCCTCAAAGAGTAACGAGGCTAACGCCGGCAACTTAGACTGATATTTTTGATAAAGCCCCACATTTAGCCAGGCAAATATATCGGGCTGTCTGTTCTTTTTTTGTGTGTGAAACACGATAACGACGCATATCTGGGGCTGATAAGGAAACGCAGGGAGGAGCTGGAGTGGTTGTACCACCACCACACAATAGAGGTCTGTCAAGGCATTGGGTAGGTCTTGATTTTTACATGCCATAATTCAAACAGAAAAATCCAAGATGGAGGATGATTCATGTCCGTTCTTCCTTCTCTTCCTTCATTTATTTGGTTATCTTCATTATTTTGGAGACACTAAAAGAGGCCAGGGCTGGGGAGGAAGGAGAGGAGAGGAGAGGGGAGGAAGGAGGTGGAGGCAGTTCTGTGTGGTGGGATACTAATTACTGTGTCCACTAATAGCACCTCAAGTAAACCAGGCCAATGCATCTTGCCTGATGAGAACATGCATCAAGCAGCTTAATTGAGAGTAAAATGAGGCAGGCGTGCCACAGGACCTATTAATCAACATTGACGAATGAAAGTGTAATTAGGAATGTGGAAATGCAAAAAAAATAACAGGAAAAAAGGGAGAAAAAAAGTGGTTAACCTAAAGTTAAGGTTGCTATGGTTATAACAAACAGGTTGAACATTAGGGATACAGTATAACTCAGAATTTGAATATTTTTTTAAGCTTACTTTGTCAAATAGGAAACGATAATTATAATAGCCTTGTATATGACCGTATGTACTGTATATTCTGATGTTATCTACTACACACTGCACCTGCTCTGTCTCTGACATCATTTGTTTATGCAAATCATCTCCGTCTTTAGTCATTGCTAATTATTTTATGTTTTTTTTTCTTACATGCTGACCAGACCGGACACATCGCGTGCACAAGCGGGGCATAATAAATGTACACATACATGTTATTCAATCATTGCGCCCACATGGCTCTCGCGCGCCAATGAGCGTCTGCGTAGCCAGGCGCTAAAACAGAACATGGTTCTATTTGTGACGCTCAACGTGTTGCAAGTCCCGCCTCTCCCATCTCCTCATTGGTTTTTCAGGAGCATATACCCACGTGTGTGATTGAAAGATGAACCGAGGTCCACACTCCAGTCAGTTGTGGTGATGCACCTTTTAAAGTTGGTGCCAACCGCCACATAAAGTCCAACGAAGAAGAAGAAACCTGGAGGAGAGCTGACTAGAAACAAACGTTTACCCTTTTGTGTGTGCATTCATTGTCGGAATAGAGGACCTTGTGCATTTCACGTAAAATAACAACTCAACATTTATATCCCAGGACAAATTAGCTAGCAACAGCAATTGCCATCAATGTTTAATGCTTCTTGACCTGTCCCCAAATTCGTTTTTGATATTTCAACTTGCATGTCCTGATCACGTCTGGTGTGTTGGGGACAAAATCAACATGCGCGCGATGACGTACAAAGACGCACGCGCCTTTCCGTCTGGCCAGCATGTTAGGACATCGTTATTGTGATGGTTTTACTCATTGTAAGTGGGTTGAACCAGGCTTTGGAATAGGACCCAGATTGGAATTCTCATTGATAAATACCCCAGTGTACCATACAAAGTCTTCCTGACACTGCCGCTATATACTACAGTACATGCACAACAGGAGACCTCTGATATACCTGGCAACAGCCTCACATTTTCAGCACGGCCGCGTCAGCAGTTTTTAGGGTTATTTGATGTGGCGAGAGAGGAGTAGAACTCCACCTCCAGCCTGAATGTAGGTTCATTGTTCCTCATATTTATCTTTCACTGCAGCGTGTTCCTTCCCGGGCATTGACATTCAGAACAGGTACAACACAGGCCCATGAGCTATGTTAATAAATAAGTCAAACACAACACAACACCCTTGAAATGCCATAATCCCTTTTGTTTTTTGATGGAGGTTGATTTCTCTCTATGTACGCAAGAGGGAACGCCTCCCTCTACCTACACGCACGCGCGCACGCACGCACACCTCTCACGTTCCCCTTTCAAAAGCTCTTATCTATTTATAGACTTTGATATGTATACATGTGAAATCTTACCTCAGGCGAGACAATCAGGGCTGTTCTTCTTCAAACCGGTGAAATCAAATGACAGTGGAGGGAACAAAATACAGAGGAGCAAAACCAAAAGACAAAAGAGGCCCAATGTGAGGAGGAAGAGACGTGGTTCTCTTACACGGCTGATAATTAGACGGAAAGACAAGGCAGATTAGGTCTGCATTCTAACCAAATGGCTCCTGAAGACAGGAGTGACAGTGGAAGAGATGTGTTTTATTTCTGAACCAAACACTCACGTTGCTTCCCATCGCATTGCATTAGGGGGAATGCAGCAGAGTTAGCTGCTGGTGGATAGAGAAGGGGCTGCTGGTGATGTGTCATGGGACGGTGCACCCGGATTCTAAGACGCCTCGTAATGAAGTGGACGTTGGGGGAATAATCGGTGGCAGATTGGCTCTGATTTGGTGCGGTGCATTTTTAACACTCTGTAGCAGCGCAGGGCATGGGAGGTCAGCTCCATTTTCTCCCACTTCCCCTGACATCATCTAAAATGGCCCGGATGAAATTAGCCTAACCCCCGGAATGACATATCTCTCTGAGTAAGCCGTGTGGACGTGGCGAGCGGCTGAACGTGAAATCCAAATCAACACATTGTTTTTGCCATGTCAGAAGCAGCCACGGAATGACCATCACTCTCTTGCTCGGGGATATTTTTTGTCAAAACGGAAGCTCTGCAAACGGTTTGAAATAATCCAATCCAGCGCATCTTGACTCGTTAGGGTCATTATGTAGGCTTGACCTTGTTCTGCTACCATGTATTCCTCCACTGTAGAGGAGAGGGAAGGAGGAGGACAAGGCTTGTCTGGTGAAACACGTGGAACCGCTTCCTTCCGTCGATAAGTTGTGCAAAGCGTGAGAGGGCGTGAGAGGGCTCAGGGACAGGTGGCTAAAGTAGCGCGACACCCGTTGACTTCAGCGCCCTTTAACCCCACGGCGCTCAGCAAGACGAAAGCCCATACAGACACTTTGATACACACTCTGACACACACTCGATACTGAACAACAAAGAACGTCTCAGGCATAAGGGTGTAAGTGTTTGTTTTGATTGACCAAATCCCATATTGACATCCTCATTTGTAATATAACTCAGGGTCTCTCTTTTGGAATCTGTTCACACCTGAATCAGTAACCTTCTCTCACCTCCCCTACATCCCTCACTACATCCACACAGGTCCAAAGCAATCCGCTTGGCTGTCGTCTTCTGTTTCGCAAATAATAAATACACTTTTTAATGGCGGACTTTATGTCGCTTCTGCACCAGCGCTGTCAGTTGGGCAGTAACACTTCAGATGCAATCACCCGCCGCGCCAGCCCGGAAGACGGACGAGTGAGTGGGACAGGTGGACAGGTGCGATAAGGAGGTTTTTGTGAGACGTTGTCCGAACCTGGATTTGTGTGGATGTCCACTGCAGAACCCTTAATAGCTGATGGCAATACCTGATTGGATGACCATTTTAAATCTGTTGTCCATTTTACCTTGACCTTTTCCCCTTTCTCTCTCGCTCTTTCTTCCTGTGTGGGTTTTTACCTTCTACTCTCTTGTTGCCTTTGTTTCTCTACCCCCGATCACCTGAATCTCACGCAGAGATGTCTCTAACGGTGTGAAATGGTTTTTTAAACTACTCCTGCTTAGGAAAAGGTGACGGAAGTGAATTGGTTGAGTTGGCTTTCTAACATAACTCCTCTCTCTACATCGACCTGAAGCTGACCAGACCGTTTATTTGAGGTTGTTTTAGGGTTGACCACAGCCTTTTCTCATCCTGCCGCGTGCAACGAGATAGCACCGTTACGATAGAGACCGGCCACCGCAGTATGGGGTTGTATTTTATCATGCCAGACGTGCCAACAATGTCATGCGGAAGACCACCAGGTCTCTAGTCTATGTGGGTTGTTTAAGGGCTGTCCAGCCTGGTATCAGGTTACATGCGTCACATTTCGAAGTTTTCCTCAAAACAATGGCATCATCACCGTTGTTGATGCCAAGTCAGTACATTGTATTCAGTGTACAAAATCGGTCAGTGTTTTTAATAGTGTAGACCTCGCCAATGCATTTATCAAACAGTGGTGTCACACATATAAGTGTTATAAAGATATTAAGATAGGTAACTTGGCAGGGAAACCTACTGTAGTAAAGCAAAAGGAAACTTAACTGATGACCTTGTTTTCTATATGCTTCCAAACTCACTCATTGTTTAACTTTGTGCGAAATGATTCGATGCTGTCTTGCCCGCAACAGACTCACTTCTGTTACACAATACTGTTGGTAGATTGGAGAGAGTTTTGATGGATGTGGGTGGACTTTGTCACATGTGGGTGTGTTATTTTCTGCCGTGTGAAACAAAAGTAGAGGAGTTGATGAGAAACCGGTGTGATTTTGTCCAAAGTCCAACATGTTTCATTTGCACAACTTTGAAGTGTGAGATCATAGCTGTTAAGAGACAGAAATACAGTAGACTGAGCTGATAACAAGGTACTAATATCCAATAAAAGGGTCCGGTAACACTTTTTAATAATATCCTAATGAGCAAACAATAACTTAATAACTGTAATGCATTTAAACTATTATCTATAACAACTTTCATATATAAGAATGAATGAAATGCTATTATAAACTGGGTGGTCCGAGCCCTGAATGCTGATTGGCTGACAGCTGGGGTATATCAGACCGTATACCACGGGTATGACAAAACATGTATTTTTACTGCTCTAATTATGTTGGTAACCAGTTCATATTAGCAATAAGGTCCCTCGGGGGTTTGTAGTATATTACCAATATACCACGCGTAAGGCCTGTATCCAGGCACTCTGCATTGCGTCGTACATAAGAACAGCCCTTAGCCGTGGTATATTGGCCATATACCACACCCCCTCGTGCCTTATTGCTTAAATAAACTATTCATTAAATAAGTATGTAATTGTTTGTAAACATCTATAAGTATTTCTAATGATTGTTCATGAAAGTTATTATAAAGTCTTACCAAGGGTATTAATATTATTATAAATTATTATTATTGTTTCCTAACGTGAGCCCTTACATGTCCTCGCATTGGTAAATAAGTAAATTACTGAACAGAATTTGAACAGAATTCTGTCCGTTTGATTTAATTCATTCCTATTTTGACATGATCTCCATCGCTATTTTACCTTATTATACAACATACCATGGTCTCATTATAATCAGAACATATGAAACCACTGTATTTACACCACAGATAATAAGATCATTTCTCCATAGATTAAGAGATTTAAAAAAGTAACCTAATTATGGAATATTGTTGTTTTGCTTGGTTCCACATCTGTGTAACAGTCTCAGGGTGGGAGGGAAGGCTTGTCGTCTGCAGCTGTTGCTGCTGCTGCTGCTGCTGTGTGTTGCTGTGTGCTGATGTGTGTTGCTCCCTGAGGTAGAGGTTGGTGGTCTGTGTTCAAGGGCCGCGGGCCCTCCGTGACTCACTGTGGGGAGTCAGACACAGCCTATGTTCACACACACACACACACACACACACACACACACACACACACACACACACACACACACACACACACACACACACACACACACACACACACACACACACACACACACACACCCACAGGCTTCACCTGCACTTAATCCCCAACAGAGAGGCTAGGTCTCTTCTTTGCTTCTCTGCACCTGGAGAAACTCCATTCTCCCTGGTGGAGGAGAAACACCTGTGCTTGATTTACTACAGAGACCCAATGTTCTTAAAGAGGCCCCAGGGGAACCCCCCAAAACATGTGGAGAAACTGTTTGTTTACTGTCTTAATGTGTATACATAATATGAATGCTGA